>NW_009714466.1:73262-112268 GCF_000703405.1 Apaloderma vittatum
GAGCTTCCTGGCTACGATTTTTCTGTGGTAAATGATATATTACTAATGTAATTGCTAAACCCTAAAGTCTTTTGGGATGATAGCCTATGGCATACAATATGTTAGATTTGGAAAATAAGATGTGGTGTTAACTCATTTTATATACCGCAAATCACACAAAGTCAGAAGCCAAAAGTAGACATAAAATGTATCATAAACAAGCAAAGAAGAACATTTTAGAAAGAAGTAATCTGATGTAGTTTTCTGTGTCACAGTAGGTCTGAACATAAGCCTTCTATACACAACCCAGAAGCTTTAAGCAGAAAAGCTTGATGTGTGTGGGGGGCAGCTGAAGGCAAAACATATAGTGCCTGAGGCAATCACCAGTATTTATGAATCTTCTTAAATATTTCTGAATATGTTATAATTCAAAAATGTGTTATGAAAACTTATATGAACTTCACTCCAGTTAGAAGAGTAAAAGATGGTGTTACCTCTATCCTGCATGATACTCAGAATTGTATATGTCACCCAATGGACACAGGAATTCTTCAAAGCAATCTCCAGTCTCAGATGAAATATCTGGAAAAAAAAAATTATCTCTGCTACTTCTACATGTGATGGGAGCTCAGAGTAAACTACCAAAAAAAGAATACTCTCAACATTGTTTTTCTTCTTCACAGAGCACTCTCAAAATTGATCAAGGAGCCAATAAGTGGATGTATGATTCTCTGTTCTGTAATGCAACATAAGGCTGGTCACTGAATAACAGAGATTTTGTCCTTCCCTTCCCTTCCCTTCCCTTCCCTTCCCTTCCCTTCCCTTCCCTTCCCTTCCTTTCCTTCTTTCTTTTGTCTATTCTTACTTTCTTTCTCACATACTGCATGTCTCTGTGCGTCTGTCTTTCTCCTTTTCCTTATCATCTCAGCTGAGAAAATAAATATTCTTACACTCCAGCTATGCATACTTATTTGTACAAAAGACCAGGTTTATTCTTCTTGAGACCTCCCTTATGTGCCACTCAAGTTTTTCTCTGCGTGTTTATGGTCTCTTTGATGAGAGACCCTTAATGCATCAGACACCCTTCATCCACATGTCCTTACATTATGTGCTTCAGAAGGAAGTTCCTATAAGCCACCACAGGAAGTTCTAGTCTCCAAAAATTAATGGAAACATCATTGAAAGTAAATTCCAAGGATTTGACCAAAGGATCAAGGGAAAAAAAACCCAACACTACCCTAAACCAAAAAACAATCACAAAATTCCTTCTTGGTGTTAAGAAGAGAAGGGAAAAATAAACTAAAACAGCTAATTTCCCAGACATTGGCATGTTACTATAAAGGAATGATATTAGAAAGATTCTAAAGCTATTTTAATTGCTTTAAGGTGACAGTAATGAGCTTCTCCCCCCAAAAATAATAGAGAAGTAGAGTTGGGTTTTTTTTTACGGATTTATCTGGTTGTTTTTTGGGTTTTTTTTGTTGTTGTTCTGGTTTTGGATTTGTTTTTTGTTTGTGTTTTTTTTTCCTCAGCAATTGCCTTAATATAGGAATTAGCCAGTTTGCCCAACTTGGTAAGAGAACAGAAACATAATATATTTGCCTAGGACTTTCAAATAGCTGGTAGCATAACAAAGAACTGTCTTCTATGCTGGATTCTAAGCTTTGTCCACTATGACAGATCTTAATTCATGTCACCTCCATTTTTCTGGAACAAGCAAACAGTGTGCTTTACTGTAACAAGCTTGCTATCTTGCTTTTCCGTATGTGATGAGTGAAATATAGCTTACGCTGATTCAGTAGTGATAAAATGCAAATAAAACTTTAAGACCTGATATTACCTGTATGAGATGACGTTGAGTTGAGAGAAAAAAGAAAATAACAATTTTTAATTTAAATTATGTAGTTTCTTTCTTAGTCTTTTACTCATTTAGTACCTAAGCTAATTTTTAAAGGGAGAGGCGGAGGGGAGGTAAGACTATGTGAGGCAAGGCTAGGCACAAAAAAAAAAAAAAAAAGGAGGGGAAAAAACCCCGAAAAACAGAGAGAAGAGAGAAGAGAGGAGAGAGAAGTAGAAAAGAGAATGTAAGGAAGGCGCTTACATTTCAAACCAGGTCTTGCTGTAATCAGCTGTATTTTTTGAACTGAATCCCATTGGCTTCCAGCAAAACCCCTTAGAGGGCGAACAGTAGAAAGAAAGAACTCAGGGTGAAAAATGTAAGGATTAGTTACTGTAAAACTAGAATGCACTGAAACCATTCAATGTCCACAAGCAGAAAAGAGATATTGGTATATCTGCAAATATATGTCAAGATAGTAAATGGTGATTAAAAAGAGTTTTCAGGAATATGTGAGGTGTAAAAGGGATAAGAGAAATAATTTATTATAATTATCTTGTACGTGGTTTCTTTAATAGAATTCACAATCAAATAAAAAAACATCTAAAACTCTTAAGTATAAAATCCCCACTTATTAGCATTTTATACTTTTGGGATCTGTAACGACTAGTTGTGTATGTATCTTAAAAATGTTTATTTGGTGTCTCTTCCTCCTCTAGAAGTTATAATATAGATCAATCTCCTCTAACTTTCAGTTAAAAACTAAAACAGAACAAAAAGTATTGCAGCAGAAGAATAAAGAATATCAAGGGCCTGAAGATATGCATGTAAAACTTGAATCACAACTGAAATGCACAAAATCAAGATATAAAAAACCTTTCCCGGCAAATCATAATTTTGTCAGAAATTGAGTGAAATGCACATTGTACATATGTAAAATAGATTGTGATGTGCATTTATATAGAAAGTGTTTATAAGTCCAAGAATCAGCAAGTGCTTTTTCTTACATATTTAAATAATACTAAGATAATCATTAAGCAGATAGAAAAAACATAAGAATTGGATCTGATCCCTATGTCAAGAATGGAAGTCCTCATTTTTAGTTTGCAGCTCATTTTAGCTTTCTGAAAACCTTAGGGACCTCAAATTTTTTTCCTGATAAGAAGTTCTGATCAAGAACTTCTAAGCTCTTGATTAAGAATTTCATCATTCTTTTAATGTAGTTTGAATATGTATGATTTTTAAAGGATTATTCTCTCTTGCTAGATTCATTTCTTCATCATAAAGAGAAAAAAAATTAGCTGCCATACTTACATAATCTATTAATATTTGATTTACTAGTAAGCTCTTTGTTCTCAAAAGTAACCCGACAGTTACTCACAACATCAGAAAAAGGATCATAAAGAACTATACAGTGTCTACGGAAGTCAAATCCAACAAGTGAAAGTAGCATGAAGTTTGGAAACACATTCTGAAAGATAGTTTTGCACTACTGAGGAGATGGTTGTTGTCAACATTTACATTAATAAGAAATGGCACAAGATTTTCCAAAGAAGACTTAAAGTTTTCACCCCAAGGCTTAGAGATTTCAAAGTGTCAGAAATTTCTGGGTTTTTTTTCTTTTCTTTTAAAGCCAGAACATTTAATTTTCCCTTTCTTCTTCCATATTACATCTGGAGCTACCTGTAAAGAAGAGTTTGAGAAAAGAAAAACTTTTAACATAAAGTTCAGCATGAAAGATTTCAGGCCAAGTGAAACAATAAAGAACTTAAAAATTTTAGCTATCAGGGTCTTATGTTTACATATCAAGAAACACTAATAACTGCTGGCATAGTTATTTGGCTTTACTATGGTAAAATCTTTTAAGTAGTGGCTGTTCCTAAGTATGTATTTTTACAGTGTTTGCACAATAGATCCCTTTTATTATTGGAGTCTGAATAAATTTCTGTAATACAATAAACAAACAAATAATAACAAATGAGGAGTGTGCAGAAAGGAAAACAAATATAAAGCCCTGTGATGTTATTTTTAATCCTATGATAGCTAAGATTGCTTTTTAAACAATGCTGTGACATTCAGGGCATATACAAAAATCATTTGCAGGCTGATGAGATTCTCAAGGGTGAATTGTATGCAAGTATTCTGTTTGCTATGGGAGAATCTATCAAAGACTATGCAAGCATATTTAAACTTGAAAGATGAAAAATAACAATATTCTTTGCAAATGAGCTTACAATCCTTAAATTCAGCTTCAACACTAAGGTGTAATTGAACTCTATTTTCTGTATTTTAGTAACTTTGCTGATGATCCTCCATGACCACTTCTGGCACAGATTAAGTTTCCTGTAAAAGATGAGCATCTGAAATTAAATCAGCAATATCAAATGCTGGAATTTAGTTTTATCCCATTATTAAAGATATAAAAAAGGATCATATTATATGCTGTTATTGCTTTATGTCATGTTGTAGAACATAAAAGTTCCATCAGTGCGGGAGTAATGTCTGTCAGTAAAGGACATAGGAATGGTAATGTAAAGCTGGGCAATAAACTAGCTTTGAGAATTTTTCTGGAAGGCCAAAGCGGTATATATGACAGCGAACAACTCCCCTTATTTTCCCCATTTTTTTGAAAGGAGGATGAAAAAGGACTTTCATAGATTAAAATCTAGGATTTGTTTTTAATCTACAAAACATTTTCTGGAGGCAGAGAATGCAGAACTGAGCTAACAAAATGTTTTAACTGACTCCTTAGTTGGGGTCCTTCTCTTAACACTTTCTGAAATGTGTTCTTACCAACACCCTGCTGTGCCAGCATACTATAAATCACTAAAAGAAACAACATACACTGGGAAGAGAGAAATGGAGGGGAAAGGAAAAAAGGAAATTTAAGCTAAAATGAATGGAAATAAAGATGGATTTGGAGACGAACATTGTCAAAACTTATTTTGGAACTGAATCCTTCAATGTAAATGCAGTCAAAGGATGAAATCTGACAAAGAAATATTTGACAACTTCCTGCATGTAACACATGACTTTATAAACAGCATTCATATTTAGGAATAGAAAGTTAGAAATTACTTTGATGAGAGTTATTCATGTTAGTAATGAAACAATATACCTTTAAGATGAAAAATATGAATACATTCATTATCATAAACCCTGTGAATAACTACACAGCTAGACATACAAGTTTAGGTGTTTAGTGATTAGGTTTTCATTTGATAAGAGACAACTTAACCTTAATAGTATATAGAGTTTTTTGTCACTGAAGATATTCAAAATTAATATTAAATAATGCATATTAATAAATTAGTCTTCATATATCTCAGATGTACTACTAGAAAATAGGAATAAAAAATACTGTAGGCTTCAGTCCCAGGAACAGAGTCAACATTTAATATAACCAAACTTAAACAGGATCTAATATTTTAACATTTTTCATATTTATGTTTACCACAAAAGTTTGAAGAATTATTGGCCTAGAATACACAGAACAGACAAGGGCTGAAGGAATGCCCAAGTGTATGTTAATTGACACTGATTGGACATGTATAATTTGCTCCCTTGTGTAGTATACTGGGCTTGATTTACTGACTAAAATTAGATATTTAGTGTCGTTTTGGACTACAGTATCTAAGTCTTCTTCACATAGATGACAGCTATGTCTCAGGCAGTCTAGGAGACAGACTTGAGGAGCGACAGCCAAAGGACAGATGGGATATCCCAGATTTAGATGGCTGAGCCAAGTCCATATGTTGCAAAGAGAATCCTACAACTGGCTACAACCTGGAACTGAATTTCAGCCCTGCTACTCTTCCTGTCCCTTACAGCTACTAAGAGATTACTGAAGATAAACCCTAAGAAATACAAGTGCACTTAGAGGTTTATGAAAAACTGCATCACTCTAGGAATGTTCATAAACTGGGATTTTTCTACTGATGTGACTGAAAGATAGTTTACACTGAAAGCAAATTATGTAAGAATATAACTAAATTATATACGTTATAAGACAAAAGATTTGGATGGGAAGGATCAGGAAGCCACTTGAAACAAAGAATTTCAAAAGATAAAAGAAGGAAGTAGTTCACAGGGGTGTCTTAATGGTATATTATCAACAAAAAAACGAGTGGCATAGAGAAAGATTAAAATTCTGATAGATTGTTGCTATAGAAAGGGGAGCAAGGGAGGAAAAGCTGATGTAAACTACATGATTGCAGCTATTGAGGAACTGTTCCACCAGGCAGGCCTACCCCTGATCAAAGCAGTCTGGAGCAGCAAAATAACCCTGTTGTATTAACCATACTAAAACCTGCCCAGTTGCCCTGGCGTTGGCAAAGGAACATCTTGAAAGAGGTGGTGGAAAGATTAAACTTTCTATAATAAAACCTCCTAGTTATTTATAAAGTTAGTTTAATCCTTGGAGAAAGGATAAAAGAGTCAAAATTACTAGATTTGTAAAGCATATGCACTGAGAGTTGCCTAAAACAACTGGTCAGCATAGCTGACGGGTTTTTTTAAAAAGAAAGTTTAATCTTTCTGTGTGAGAAAAGTAAAGGAAAAGACCTGCTGCTTGAAAGGTTTCATTTAGAGAGATGGGGAAGTTCACAGGTGCAAATATCTGTGTAGCTATGACAACAGTCAGAATCTCATTTGGGGAAGTAGGAAGCCAGAAGCCTGGCTGCCGATCCCTGCCACCAGCAAAATTAGTCTCAAAGCTTAGTGAAGAAGGGATTTTTTTTTAATTTATTTCTTGCATATCCAGAAGTATTTCAAGCCAATTCAAAGCAAAAATTAATCAAAATTTCAATGAAAAGACTAGAGAAAAATGCTTTAGGTCAATTTTCCTTTTTTCTCTTTTTTTTGTTTTTTACATCAAAGGAAACTTTTTCTCTTGATCTTGACAATTTAATATTATTCAAAATAAAAAAATAGAAGAAAAATAATTCACATACATAAAAATTTTAAATGTTGGGTGATTTCATTTTCTTTTTGTGGGTGAACACACACACTTGTTTCTCCTCATATAAGTAAGTCTATAGGCATTTAGAAAGAGTTAGTTTTCATTTTGTAGAAGCTACTTTTTACAGGAGAAAAGAGTTTTGATCAGTTTTTCATGCACTTCTAGCCCAAAATGTATTTGTAGTTCAGAAAACTACAGAAAGAAATTTTCCCTGTCACTCTCCCTCAGAAAAAAATAACTGATCTTTAACTTCACTTGTCCACTTTCAGCTGCTGTAGCCTAAACTAGATTTAGTGATAGTCAGACAAAAAGACTCAAAAATAATGTAACTTACTTCTGACTACATAGGTCTGTAAAGTAACAACTAAGTATATACATTAAAATACCTTGATTCATTATCTTCAAAAAGACTAGTTGCAAAGACAGAGTAAATTCTAAGTTTCATTATAATATGATTTTTTGATGTCTAAGTAGTGCTTTAGATTTTGCTATATATTAACAGTTCTTGTTTGTATGTCTGTGGTGAATATGCGTCTGTTATCATATTTTAGAAAGCCAATATTCAATCTTATTGCAATTGAAATTCACAAAAAAACTGTTTGCTTAATACTACAGAAAACCTGGTTTATGATATTTTTTCAGTTTAAGGGCTGCTGTTAACCTTTTGTTTCAAACCGGAAGAAAACATGTTTAATCAAATTCATTGAACATTTACTGAAAATATGTTTTAGTCTACATAAAGAAAATTATACGAGTCATGATATGAATATGAATAAGAATATGAATATTATAGGAATATATATATTACATAAAAGCTGTAATACCTACAAAAGCTTTCATCAAAACATGTACTTTGCTATTTTAACAGTTAAAATAATTGTTAAAAGACCCACAAACCTATTATTTTTCAGAAAGTTTTCTTCCTATTTAGAAACCTTTCACGAACAAAGGCAGTCAAATTGTGTAGATAGCTTGGGGTAAATAATTGACATTGCTGTCTGTGTAATCAATAAGCAAGATAATAAGCAATATGCCTAAACATCATACAATATTTTTCACCGTTAGGGTTAAGATCATGAGCTCTTCTTGCTTGAATTACAGGCCTACGCCCATTAATTTGCAGGATTAGAAGTCTCTAATTAAATTTACAGCCCAGTCAGTTGGTGGTGATGGGAACTCATTCCTCAGAGATGAGAGTCTCAAAACAAAACTTAATCTCTGTGAATAATTTAGTTATCATCATGATTAATATACAGATAGGTTTGTATCTGTATATTTCTTAATAGCTTTCTGTGTGGAGGAACAGGCAAGTTTTTCAGTAACCACAAAGTTTGTTTCAAAGCATGTCCCAATTAGATTAATATTAAATTATATGTCTAGTACTTTGGCAAAATGTACAGTCTAATGCTTCATTCCCTCATTTCGCTTCCTTTTTCTACCTCTAACTCTGAGACAGGATTTAAAATACATATAGTGGATCTTGCTGAAACCAAATATTTTTAGTAATTCTAAATGTCTCTTCAGTGAGTCACTTCCAAAGAGTTTTTTATTTCATCAGACAGACTCTTCATGTTTAACTCTATTTTTTTCATGGATTTTTCTTTACTGATGAATGTGGTTTTTTTCTCCTTTGAGGCACAGTGATACTTGTTTGTCTGTTTATAGCACTAAGCTAATCTGGCAAGGCATACAATACAAAGGCATTCATAATTTTCAATTCATATTTTCTTTTTGTTCTGGATATATTTTTCCTTTTTTTCAGTTCAAGTCCAATGTGATCCATATCTCAGTATATATTTCTTTCATTCATTTTACTAGTAATGATCTTAAACAGTTTTCACATGTAGGGTTGTTTAACAAATGTGATTCTCAAGGTACATTTCTCAGGGTTTGCTACCCCAAAATGCATTCTCAAAAGTTGAATACTATGAAAGGAGAGATTTTATTTTAATTGCACAAAACTGGCACTACAATTGCAGATATAGCAGGTCTAATGTGTAAAATATATATAAAATTTATAGATGGTACCTGGTGTTATTCCTCTCCACGTACAGAACTACATGAGGTTCCTATTAGCCCATTTCTCCAGCATGTTCAGGTCCCTCTGGATGTCAGTACAAATCTCTGGTCTATCAGCTATTCTTTGCAGTTTTGTGTTATCAGCAAACTTCCTGAGGGTGCACTCTGCTCCATCATGTGTTTAATAAAGTTTTCAACCATTTGAACAATACTTTTTCTTTGGATTTCCTGACAAATAAAACTTTTTAGATATTTGGATTTATACAGAGAAAATATATTTTTAAAAGAAATAAAAATAAGGCAGGAAGAGCTTTATTTGTGTGGGGGTTTTTTGCAGTATTACAAACTCACTTTTATGACAAACAGAGATTGTATTCCTTGCTGTGCAGAAAACAATGTGAAGTAAAAGTCATGTGGTTCCATGATGACACGAGGTATTCGTTGTTCAACTTCAGGATAGCAGATAATACATTTTCCAAAACAAAATTGCAAGAGCCATTTCTTCATAACACAGCCTTTCTCTATATTTCCTTGAGATAACATTGTTTAGAGCATCTATAGAATCCATAAGGGAAAAAAAAAAAAAAAAAAAAGACAACCAAACAGAAATAGGATCTGATGATGTAATATATATTTTTACTGCATATTAAGGTGTTTATTGCTATTATCAAAGGAAATTAAAAGCTGGAAAGCACAGAAGATTGCTAGAAGGAAAGAAATAGTGGGAAGTGTGACCTATCTAAAAAAAATTTAAGGAAGGTTAATGAGTACTGCTTTTGGAGAAAAACAAACTTGGGAAAAGAGGTGAAAGAGACGAGCAGAAACAGAAAGCATTATGAAAAGAGATGACATATTATCAGCAAGAAAGATAAACACGTATGTGATGGTTACTTTCTGATCCCAGGAGAAGATGGAAATGGGAAGTCTAAAGATCTTTATTCCCTGTAAGGGCACCTAATGGAATTCTGTAAACTTGTTGTCCAGGACCAAAACTAGATCTTAATTTGATTTTATTTGATGTGACTTTCCTCAGAGGCCAAATTCACTGCTACATTCCAGCTTTGCTTAATAGTTAAAGCTGGATACATTAATACTTTTCATTATCATTGTAAGATAGGCTAGTCGAAAAATACCACTGGTAACTTCATTTTAACCACTCATTTTTTGCAAAGGTGTACTGAAACCAATTTATTTAAATATTCAACCTTTTTACTTTTTTCAAGCTGAATATTAAACAATGGGACTAATTTAACACTCATCTACTCATATATAGCTCTATTAATCTTGTCATCTTCAGTGGGATATGCAGAATGAAAATCAGCTGTGATTTTGGCTAAATGGAGAAAGTCCTATGACTCTTCACCAGTCCTTCTTGTGGAAATGTTCTTTTCAATCTTTTGCTGCTTTAACTGTTTATAGCAAGACTGAAATGATGAGCATAAATTTTATAATTTGTAAGAGTTAAAACCAAATCCATGGGCCCCAATGGAGTCCATCCACATGTGTTGAGAGAGCTGGCTAACGTTGTTGCTGAGACCCTCTCCATAATTTTAAAAAACTCATGGAGAATTACAGAGGTGCCTGAGGACTGGAAGAAAGTTAATATGACTTCAGTCTTCAAAAAGGGCAAGAAGGAGGGCCCAGGCAACAACAGACCAGTCAGCTTCACCTCCATTCCTGGAAAGGTGATGGAGCAGCTCATTCTGAAGGCCATGTCTAACCAAATGGAAGAAATCAGGGTTATTAGCGGTCGTCAACATGGATTTACTAAGGGGAAATCATGCTTGACTAATATGATATCCTTTTATGAAGATGTGACCAAATGGGTAGATGAAGGGAGAGCAGCAGATGTCATATAGCTTGACTTCAGTAAGGTTTTTGATACTGTGCCCCATAACATCCTCGTAAATAAACTCAAAAAATGTGAGATAGATGATTGGACTGTGAGGTAGATTGTTAACTGGTTCAACAACAGTATTCAGAGTCAAACTAGAGGGCTGTGGCCAGTGGTCTTACTCACAGATCAGTACTGTGCCCAGTTTTGTTCAATATTTTCATCAATGACCTGGATGAGGGGATACAGTGCACCCTCAGCAAGTTTGATGATGATATGAAACTGTGAGGAGTGGTTGATACACAGGAAGGCTGTGCTGCTATCCAACGTGATCTAGACAGGCTAGAGAGCTTGGAGAAGGTGAACGTCATGAAGTTCAGTAAGGACAAGAGTAGAGTCCTGCATCTGAGGAGGAGTAACACCAGGCACCAGTACAGATTAGGGGATGCCCTGCTGAAAAGTAGCCCCATGGAGAAAGACCTTGGAGTCTGAATAGGGTTTGCTTGGCCAGATTTCAGTGTTGAGGGTCTGTAGGAGTGGCTTCTGCAAGAAGTTGTTAGAAGTTCCCTGTAAGTCTGATAGAGCCAATGCCAGCTGGCACCAAAGATGGATCCGCCGCTGGACAAGGCTGAGCCTATCAGTAATGATAGGGTAGGAACGCCTCTGTGAAAACATATTTAAGAAACAGGAAAAAAAGAACTGCTCCACACAACAGTTGGCAGAGAGAGACAGGACTGAGGATATGTGCAGACACCAAGTTTTGGGCTCTCAAGAGAGACAGGGACCTGCTGGAGAGTCCAACAGAGAGCTACGAGGATGATCAGGGGACTTGAACATCTCTCACATGAAGAAAAACTGAGAGAACTGGGGCTGTTTAATCTTGAAAAAATGAAGGCTGGAGGGGCCCTTATTAATGTATATAAATACCCAAGGACAAGGACTAATGAGTTTAAGCTAGAACATAGGAAGTTCTACCTCAGCATGAGTAGAAACTTCTTTACTGTGAGCGTATGAGAGCACTGGCACAGGCTGCCCAGAGAGATTGTGGAGTCTCCTTCTCTGGAGACTTTCAAAACCAACCTGGATGTGTTCCTGCATGGCCTACTCTAGGTAATCCTGCTTTGGCAGGGATTTTGGACTAGATGATCTTTAGAGGTCCCTTCCAAACTGTAACATTCTATGATTCTATGATTCCATTACATTTAAATATTTTTTACTCTATGTGTTCTATACTTTGTTAAATGATCCCTTAAAATCTCCTACCAAGGTGATAATCTCTTTTTCTTTTTATATATTACAGGAATGCATAGAAATAACAGCTCCTCTAGAAAGTCTGCAGTCACGATAGACCTGCATATAGAAAACTAGCAAATAAATGTCTTAAAAGCAAAGCAATTTTATTCAATTCTTTTTTTATTCTTTCTTTAAATATTTCTACAAACTATTTGCTAACGTTATTTTCAGGGAGAGAACTTCATAGATGTAAAGAAAGTATTAGCTCTTAGATAATCCTAGAAGAAATCTTTCAAAGCACTGAAAATTTTACCATATTATCAGTAGGTCTTTTTGCTTTGAAAAACTATTTGAACAGCTTTCTTATTTTTGCATCATTCAAATAATCCACTGATTATTTTAGACTGCATATTGTCATTTTATTTCTTTCTACTGAGGTTTACAAGGATTTTAAAAATCTTTAATAACATTTAATTAAAATGCCAAAGGTTAATTTAATTAGCATAAAGCTTAAAGTTCATGTATCAAAGAGATATTAAAAATATCACATTTTAATCTAAACATTTACATTTAAATAAAAGGCACAAATCCAAATGTTCTATATTTCTTTCAGGTTGGAAAATAGGCAGAACTAAGATTCCAAGATGTCAGGCAAAAATTCAGACCCTGCAAGACAATGAAGGCATTCGAAAGTCGAGGCCTTTCCTTTGATAAGTGAAAATATTCTTCAAGACCACAAAAGATATGTATTATTGCATCTTGTTTTTTCTCCACCTGAGAAGCCTATCTCGCTCTTGCACTCGATTGCAATCTATATTTAGTCAAAGACTTTCTTAGACATTGATTGCATCTCTAGTACAGCCTGAATCACTAGTCTTACTCTAAGCATGATGAACGCAAATATGATTGCACTGAAACTCATTAAAAGTAGAGATGGCCACTTTTTTTCTCATAATAAGCTCATGATTAAAGCATTTGCCCCTCAGTCAGAAAAGTGAATGTCTGTAGAACACAATATCCACCATGCCAAAGAACATATTGGAAAGATGTACTTTTCTGCTCAAGTTATGTATCTGTTCAGCCAGGACTCCAGTATCCATAAATCCAGAAGGAAAAAAGGTAATAGATTAGAGCCATGAGACAAAAAAGACAGGAAAGTTCTTCTGTTCTGGTTCCTCTTCTAGAATGATACCAATTCCTAATCAGTGCTGCTCCACTGAGGGGTACATAAAATGTCATTTTGTAGAATATAATGGCAATAAAGTATCTCCTGCAATTTTGAAAAGAAGTAGAAACCATGTGTAAATTCAAATTGTCTTTTTTAAATATTTTTAAGGTGTTTTCATGATATATATTTTTAAATTATATTATAGTCTTTCTAATTTATTTGCTTGCAAAGCTATTTTCTATGCTCTCAATCCTTTGAAAAGTGTGGATATGGCTTCCCCCGTTGCCGCCTGCTCTGCAGCATCAGTGGGGATTGCTAGTGGAGGGGAGTTAGGTTCGATATCAGACTTACATAGAGTTGTATATAGTTCTTTATTTTTATCATTTCACTATTATTTCCATTATTATTTCATTAAAGCTGTTTTAGTTTTTCTTCTCTAATCCATAAGTCTCTCTGCCTCATTCCCTTTTCCTTCTCATTTCGGCGGGGAGAGAGGGTTAGAGACCATCTGTCCGCATTTAGTGGCCAGCCCAACCTTAACCCGTGACACGCATCTTGAATATGCACTAAAAATATGCAATCAAATGTTTGTATTTGATTCTTTTTATCTTAACCTAAATCATGTGGCACAGCCAGACTAACTATCAGGAACCAGACTTCTACAACAGCTTAACAAACTGTGTCAAAGCATATTTATATAAATATTTTACACTATTTTAGATAAATATATCCCTCAAATATCTTTCTTAATAAGCAGTTTAAAGGTGACTGTCACAATATAATTTTGTTTTAAGATTCAATTTGGGTTATATAATAATGATATTAACAAAAATTAGTTAGCAGGTGTTTGAGATGAAGTTGAGGTACTGTAGTGCCATTACACTATTTTTTCCATTTTTCCCATCTTTGTTTCACATATATAAAAATATAAAGCTGTTTACTCAGTTGCTGCACACAGTCTTTAAGATATAACCCCCCCTTCAGTTCTAGAACAGAAATCCTAGAAAACAACCAGAAAACAACCTAGAAAATTTAGAACAAAGTCCCAATGTTATTTTAACAATGAGTTGTGAAATAAAAGGTAACATTTGCCACCCACTGTTATCTTGCTTTCTTTAGGTGGTGGCTTCACTTTGTTAAATTAATGGAAGCTCTGATTACATATGATGAGGAAGCACAACAAAACGTGTTTCGTTGCAGAAGTTTATTAGAGCATGTTCAATGACTTACTGTGATTGTATCTAAAGGTACAGATCACGCCCAAAGCATTACTGAAAATATCTAAAGGCATAAATCATGTTGCAGGTTTTGAAGGTCATCGTATATGATCCATGATCCCTAAAGATACTTATTTTTAGGTAATTTTTACTGCTTAGCCTAGCTTTGTTCTTTTTCTCTGGCTACCTTTTTTTTTTTTTCCCCTTTTTTTCTCAAACATGCTTGTCTCTATGGAAAACTAAACAGTTAATGATTAAGTCAGAGTCTGTACACTGCTAACACTGATTTAAAAATCAAGCTTCATAGTTTCACTGAAGGGAACATCTAGTTTTACATCTGAAAATCTGAATCAATTATGTAAATGTTTAGGTTATTTAGCTCTCTGCAAGTGACGTATCTTCTGTTTTCCTTTTCTCTGAACTGTACAGTTCTGTACAGACTTGCAAAGCATGTCCATATTTTGTATGCAGCCTCTGAAAGACTTTCTATTCTGTGTGGACTAGACTAAAAATGTATTAAATCCTTAATGGGGATAAAAACATTGTAGGGCTCAGCCTACACAGTTTATTAGGCTAAAATGAGTGGCATTTCATGAGAATCTAATAACTTTTTACAAAAGGTTAGAAATTTCTGAGCATACCAAAAGTTCACATACTGAGGTAAAATTCAAGTAGGAAATTATTTTTTACTAAGTGTAGTGGTATTCCTGTGTTACATGGCACAGATGTACAAGCTAGGGGTATATTACGGGCTTAGGCACAAGGATACTAATTAGGTAGAAAAACTGAAAGATCATAAATCTTTTTTCTGACTTCTTATTTCAAATACTAGGTAGTACAGGTAACTGCTTTAGCTCATTGTAATTGTGTTTTTTCTGAGAAACACAAAACTCTAGAAGAACTAATGATTATATACCATCCTATTCTATTGATTGCAACTGAATATGTGCCTTTGTGTTATACAAATTAAGGGACTAGAGATCATTGTGACAAGACTCTTCAAAAGACTGACAAGTCAAGCTAGTTTTAAACTTTAAAACAGAACCTCACTAAATTCATTCATTATGAGTACCCTTCATGCCAATAATTAATTCTTATGTCATTAATAATCATTTTTATGCAGATGAAATTATTAGTCTTTAACATGTTAAATTACCTCTGAGTACAAAATGCCAGAGAGGTGATGTTGTATAGTTGGTGCAGATGACTGCAGTCCTTGGGGGTCCTTGGTCACCAAGGTCAGTGTGATCAGACGTGAGAACTCATTAATGAGAGAAACCAGAACTGAAGCATCTTTCTCTTCTTTCTTCTCAGCTTTTCATTCTTTATGTCTGTTGTTTTTACGCTATTCCCCTTCCCAATCCTGCCAAAAAAATAAAGGGAGGGCTCGTCTGCTCCTGACGCTGTTTAACCTGTTTGTGGTTCTGTCAGTCAATACACTAAGGATGGAAGGATGTTCTGCTCATTCTCAGTCTGCTCATTCTCAGTCCCTTGTACTCATTTTGTCCTTTGCCTGGCAATGTTTTAGCACTTTGGGGAACATTTTGACACTTGGCAGCCTCTTTCATTTGACCACACACTTTTTTTTTTTGCCCCTTTAGCAGTCAAATCAGTTGTATTTTTTTTTGCCAAATACTTTTACGTTGCATCTGACTCTACCATTACAAGTATTAGAAAATACATATGCACTGTTGTTAGTTACACCATTCTAGTACAGTACACCATCATACAGGTCTAAGATTAATATTAATTATACCCTGATCAACGCATTTAAAATGTGTAAGTGCCACAGCCTCTGATCTGGTCACATGATACTTTTGGATCTGTCTAGATTCCTTCTGAAGGTTCATCCAGGGTGCAGCAGGGTCAATGTTTTAATCCACACCAAGTGTAAGTTGCTAAAATGAGTATACCAATTTCTTCTAGTTTTTTTTTTTTCTGGCTTTGTTCGTGCAATGGAACAGTCTAACATGCATGAACAGGATTGATTTCAGACAAAACTAAATATGAAAGTGCATTCTAGGAGCCCACCTAATCCACTGTGGTTAGAACTGACCCAGAATCTCAGACCTGGCTACCATGACAGTATGTTACAGGTCAGAGTGGACCTCTGAATGTCGTCTGGTTCAGACAACTGCTCCAAGTAGAAGCAACTTAGGTCAGGTAGCTCAATGCCTTGTCCAGCGGGTATCTCCAAGGATGGAGATCCCAATCTGTTTCACTGTAGGACTACCCTTGTTGTGGGGAGGGGAACAGCAGGAGGTATGGGGGGGAAAAAAAAAATCCTTATTAACTAATCAGAATTATCCTTGTTGCATCTTGCGCTTGCTGCCTCTTGCCCTATCACTATTCACCCCTGTAAAAGATTCGGCTCTGTCTTTTCTATACTCTCTGATTAAACATTTGAAAACTGCAATGAGACTTCCCCCAGTCTTCTTTTCTTAAGAATGAACAAATTCAGTTCCCTCAGCTTTTCCTTGCATACACTAAAGCTCATCAAAGTGATATGCATATCATTTGCATAGCTTTACTCCACAGATCCTCAGTATTTTTTGTCCATACTGCCTGTTTTAAGATATTAGAATGGACCTAGATATTAGAGTTTTTAAACAATGTAGCTACACCTCTTGCACTAAAAGGTTTTAAGTTTTAAATTTCAAAGTACCTAATGGTGTAGAGAAAGGTCATTAACAATTTTCTGCCACTACATCCTGACTAATATGGGAAAGATTTTTCTCCAGTCATACCTAATTCTGAATGTAAGAGTAATTTCATAGTTTTTTAAGAATATGTTACAACTGCTTAGAATTCTGTAGTTCATTAATGTTTGAGTTCTTTCTCAGCTTTTTGCAACTATATTTTTTCTTAAAATTATATTATTTGGAAAAATATTTATTATTGATTATTGTTGCAGGGTACAACTCCACTTAGTTAAATGTTTTCTAATAAGGTTTTGGTTCTACTGGTAATGCATCAGAGCTAAAGGAATCAACACAGAAAAAGAAATCTTTGATAGACTCCTACATTCAGCCTTCATTCCTGTACCTCTGATTTTTAAAAGAGGGATAATTTAATAAGTGTAGTATGACTAACATTATCTATTACAATTCATGAATAATAAATAACTGGAAAAGTTTGTCATTCGTTTGGATATGCTAAGAAACCTGATGCACAAACTAGTGTCTTCTAAAGCATGAGTAGAAAAGTGAAAGGCCAGGGTTTTTTTACCACTGCGGAATGAACAAGTAATGAATTAGTTTATAAGTAAAACCTTTCCATGTCCTAACCTGCATAGCTACAAGCAGTACTGCAAGAGTTAATGTCAGTTCACCAGCACAATAAAATATTTTAAATTTTAAAGGCAGTTAACCACCGTCTCGTATTTCAAAAAGATGTGATACATTTTTCATGCCTTAAAACCTCTGAACTACAAACAGATATGTTTCTATAAGACTGTCTAATGAGCAGATTGCCACGAGTTGTAAGTTCAAAAGAGGTGATCTTTCTGTCAGTTTAAAATTGTGGGATTTAGAGGTTTTATAGTTAGTTGTTTGTTTCCATATCCCCAAAATAGCTGTTTTGGTACTGTGAATAGAAACTTGTTCCCAACATTCTGACTTTTTTTCCACTTCAGGAAAGTGAATGTATATTTAATTGTGATATTAAATTAAAATATAAAAGTTAGTTTTCCTGTAAAAACATTCACTGTAAAGAATGTAGGGGGCTGGTTAGCTCAGTCAGTTGAGCGTGGCGCTAACAATGCCAAGGTTGCGGGTTCGATTCCCTTTTGGTCCCCATGTGTTGCCTGATCTAGTCGAGAGGTGGCGTCCCCGGCAACAGGGAGGCTGGATTAAAATGATCTCTAAGGTCCCTTCCGGCCTAGGCCGTTCCATGATTCTATGAATTTACAAAGACAACCAGACTTCTTCAAGCTAAAGATCAACATCAGGTGTGATGGATGAACACTGAGTTGTATGACTATTCATTAAAGGAATGAAAATATTATTATAAAATACTGAAAATGCTACTATACAATATTGTTATATATCAATGTACTATTACATTGCAAAACTGATAGCATCAGTTTTTAACAGATATGACATGCACATGAGAAGGAAAATCTTTTCAAGCACTGGCACCACTACTTTTACTAATGTGCCATTTTCTTGTGCCTAGTCTTTCAACTGCCTTCAGTCTCTATATATGCAGAATATGACTCATTTCACTGGGACAGTTAGTGCATTCAGCATCCTGTTTTCAGTAAGTCGTTTACAAGAACAGGACCTCACCAAAGATGCTGAAAGATATTGGCAACATTTTTGAAGGGTGTGCATGTACCATTGAAATCAAGCAAGTGGATTCAGAACCTTCAGAAATTTTACTCTTTCAAATTACATAGAAAGGAGGAATTAGCCATAAGATATAAAACTTGATCACTGACAAACCCACTAATTAATCTCTAAGCTGAACCCTCCATTGTAGTACTCTTTCACAGTATTTATGTTCTGACTTTCAATAAATAAAATATTCCATAAGGTGGCAAGTTTCTTTAATAAATGATTACTGAAACAAGATACTGAAGAGTTTTAATACGCTTGTCATATTTAGTACTTTTCTCTGTTTCTACTACGTAATGAAGTCTTTCCTGCGACTGCAGCACACACAAGTAGAATTTTTAAATGAGAAACATAATTTTGGCAGTTCTAGGTCTAAGTCCCTTGGCTCTCAAGATTCTCCTTTATTTCAGGTGCTATTAGCCCTGCACGATGCTAACTCATGTGCAGGCATATCCCAGAAATCCCTCTTGAGACATTTAGACATGTCACTTTGAAGAATACTGAAAGAACAACACCTTTTCATACTTGTTCTTTAAGTTTTTTAAATTCGTTGTTCTGACGTACCTTGGAAATAGATACAGCCATACAAAGAAACTGAAGAAAAAAATAAGTTTTATGAAGAAAGAAAGCAATGATAATTATATTCAAATCCTGCTAAGAATGAAATCCCACTGATTTTAATGGGATAAGAATTGGACCCCACATTTCATCTAGTTAAACTTCAATATTCCAGCGAAGAATGGCCACTGTTTTGAGACCTGTTTAATACTTGAAGTGGGGTCATGCATGCATGGCACAATGATCTTCATTCTAAGCTCTGAATTTCTTTGCATTAAGTTAGGTAATTTACTCTATTTGAATAGCTTCAGCAGTTGAAATGAATCTGTCTTTTTAACATTTAAATGAACACTAGAAATAGAAATAGATGGGTACTGAAGAATGTACAGTAAACTGTTGAGCAAAGGATAGAAATTAAAGAATAAATGGATTTTGCACATATATCCTTTAGTTTAATGACGGATTTAAAAATATAAAACAAAGGAACATTTCCCATGTATTCACACAGCTCATAATCTCTGACAGAACTCCACTTCACATTTCTTCCACATTCTGTAGAAAAAAAATGCCATCATTGGAATTGCATCATAAATGGATGACTTCTTGCTAGGAGGCAAGATAGGGAAGGAAAACTTGATAAAGTAGCAGTGAAATTCTCTTGAGATTTTACGCTAAGTAGTAGAGTTGCATACAGATGTGCCTTCTGCCTCCAGAAAAGACAGGTGTTGCTCCAGCTTCTTTTATTTTTGATTTCACAAACATCAACTGAAAAAAGAGCTTTACAGGTAAACTTAATGTATTCTTTTGTGTTCTTGTATTTGAGATTAAACTAGACTGAGCAGATGAGTATTGAGGAATTCAGTCTCATCTGAACCTGTCCCTTCATAACTTTCAAATTCACCAAGCGAGAAAAAAACCCACGGAGACACACACACACATATGGTGCCATGGAACTGTTGAAACCACGATAAGAAAATGAGGAAATGATGTATGTGGAGATAAGCTGTGAATGTGGAAATAAGTCTGATTGCATGGATCAGTGTTTTTCACTTAAACGGTTTTTCATTATACTACCACACAGCAACATCGCTGTCTAGGATGGAGTTACCTAAATTAACATAACAGAATCCATAATAAAAGATGGAAAAGGATGGTTGTTATTACAGTGGATAACTTAGCTCATGTTCATTCTCCATGACATCAGTAAGATAAATCTACTAGCCAGTTAGATATAAGTTGTAGTTAGTAAACTAGATGCTAAAAATAAATGTTGCTATTGTGGGAATATTTGTGTGAGTTAGAATTAAACATCGTAGCATTGAAAACTATCTTACAAACATATTTTCTCATATTACTCTCCTTCAGAAATCCTACATGTTAATGATTGTGATTTTATTTAAAAATTCAAAATATATGAGATTGGAAATACTAACTGGGTAAAGTAACTCACATACATGTTCAATAACAAATTCACAGAATCACAGAATGGCTGGAGCTGCAAGGGACCTCCAGAGACCATCTAGTTCAACTCTCCTGCTAAAGCAGGATCACCTGGAGCACACCACACAGGAACACATCCAGATAGGTTTTGAGTATCTTCTGAGAAGGAGACTCCACAACCTTCCTGGGCAGCCTGTTCCAATCCTCTCTCACCCTGACAGTAAAGAAGTTTTTCCACATATTTAAATGAAACTTCCCATGTTCCAGGTTGTCCCTATTGCTCCTTGTCCTGCCAATGGGCACTACATCCTCCTTAAACCCACTCTTTAGGTATTTATAGATATTGATATAGATATTGATAGTGTTTCCTCTCAGTCTTCCCTGTTCCAGGCTAGCTAGTCCTGTCTCTCTCAATGTTTCCTTCATAAGAAAGATGCTCCAGTCCCCCAACTGTCTTCATTGCCCTCCATTGGACTTTCCCCGGTAGTTCCCTATCTTTCTTGAATTGAGGAGCCTGGAACTGGACACAGTGTTCCAGATGTGGCCTTACCAGGGCAGAATAGAGGAGGAAGATGACCTCACTTGACCTACTGGTTCCAATGTTCTTATTGCACCCCAGGATACCATTGCCCTTCTTGACAATGAGGGCACATTGCTAGCTCATACTTAACTTACTGTCTACTCGGACTACAAGATCCTTCTGCTCAGTGCTGCTTTCAGCAGGTCTACCCCTAATCTATATTGATGCATGAGGTTGTTCCTCCCTAGGTGCAGGATCTTATATTTGCCTTTGCTGAACTTCATTAATTTACTCTCTGCCCAACTCTCCAGTCTATCCATATCACACTGGATGGCAGCACAGGCCTCTGGTGTGTCAGGTGTCCCTCTTAGTTTTGTGTCATCAGCGAACTTGCTGAGGATACACTCTGACCCCTCATCTAGGTCATTGATGAATATGTTGAACAAGAACAGATCCGGTACAAATACCTGGGGAACACCATTGGCTAAAGACCTCCAACTCAACCCTGCTCCATTGATCATGACCCTAAATAGAACTTTTAGGAAAGTTTCAACTCCTAATGGACATCTCAGATCTTATCAAGATCGAAGAGGTTAGAATGTGCATCCAAAGACATTTTAATTGTTCACTTTTCATCCTCATTATGCAGCACCTACATTTATACATTTACCAGTACCACAGGCAATAAATAATAATGGTTTGAAACACTTTATTTCAGAAGTTTTAATGTGTTACGGACAAAGAAGAAACTTGTTTTCTATGATGAGGAGTTAGAGCACGATCTTCTAACACAGTGAACAATAGGACTTTGTTCTCTTTTAACTCAAATATTAATGGTTTATATTTTCTGAAGCAGAAAGTTGCAAATTTTGTTCCCCATGATGAATTAGGGTTGTTCAAAAGATCACTAAGCAGGATGCATATACGTTGTCATGGATCATTACAGCAGTCTGTCAAGTGGCTATATGTTTAAATAAGTTTTGCAACACTTTATTTAGCAGGTTATAACAAATAATGAACCTTATAGACCTTGTGTGAGATATTACACTACTAATGACTTATTTATGTTTATAGAAAGCTGGGACCTACGTAGTTAAAAGCTCAATATGATATTTTTAGAGTTTTAATTTCTAAACTACAAATATTACCTAATGACTTTCTATTAATAATAGAATTTTATGATTAGCCTAAATCATTTATTATGCAGTTTCTTCTTAGCTTTAATGTGTAAAAGTAGCATTTATGCTCTAGAATATGCAAATACAAGGATTTCTCTAATAACCTTTATTTCAGACAATAATATTAAATTGTTATGCTACCTGTGGTCTTGATACTAGCTGTTTAATATGGTTGTAGCAGCAATAATAATTTTTCCAGTTAGTTAGTAAGATGTAATTGGTTGATAGTCCTATTGCTTGCCCTCCCTCCCCAATCCATAATTTTATCCAGATTTAATCTAAATTATTAACATATATCTGTAAAAGGTGTATTCCTTTCTTTCCATAATTGCACATTTTGACAGAGTTAGATTTAAATAAGCAAAAATCCAGTGCAATTAGAGGAATATCTGCTTGAAACAAAAAAGCATCTAGAAGTACATAAATATTATTTAATTTTTATTCTACATTATATTATAATGCCATTCAAATGCATTACTGATAAATTCATATAATAATTTCAAGTAGATCCCAAGCAGACATGCATCATTAACCACCCATAAGGTCTTAGCTTCCTTTCTATCTGTTACTACATATTTAAATCTATATTGTTCATAATATAATATGTATTATAATGCTGATAATTGTATTTGAGGAAAAAAAAAGAAAAAATAATTTAGTGCTACAATGTATGCTGCCTAGGTAGAGTCCTACAGAAGTCATCAGGATCAGGGTGGGTAAATGAACATGCTCATATACAGCCTTAGGGCTCTGGAAGGTTATTTGCTAAGCATATTATACTAAAATTCTGGCAAGTATCAGTTCTTCAACATATCAGCATCAGAGTTCCATAAAAGTTCATAATTTATCTCTTGAGGGGGAGTAATTTTTGACTATAGTAATGTATTTCATCATCATTATCATAAATGAATATTTCATTCCCCCTAAATTATTGTAAATTTTATGAGAGTAAGATACCACCAAGTGCACATCTACATGTAGTAACTCATACTTCAAAGTGTCCCATTTATTACATTGGGTTCTAAGTCTGTCAAGATAAATAAAAATAATATGCTTTAAAATCAGAGATACTGCTCTATCTATATCCCAAGCAAAGCAAAAAAGATAACATATTTATTTTTATACTATTATTTTTTTGCACATTGTAAGTAATGAAATCACTTCATATACTATAAATGATGTAAATCTTGCCAAATCATCCAAAGACAAGCTGATTTTTTCAGTTTTAAGTTAACAAAACTTCACCTACTTATAGGTAAGAAACACAAAAATAATCTTTGTGTTCTGCTTGCAGTTACATTAGTGCTGTCCAGTATCTCATGCTGAAGTAACGTGCAAAAACTTAAGTTGGTCTTCAACTAAAATCTCAGGTCACTTCTACTGCTACAGAGCTCTCAGTGTATGATTGGAATGGTTTCTGACCTTGATTAGGGATGACAATCATTTTTTTTTTATTTGTATCTTCCAACACTGAAACTAAAACATTAAAAGAATATTAAGCTAAAGTGTCATCCCACTAGAAACTAATAGAGGTTATTAACAGAAAGGAAACTAAATTATGTGATAAATATTGTAGCAGTTTCTCAGTGCTTCACAGATACTAAAAATCTAAGGATAGAAAATGCAGCTGGCTTGTGGGCTGATAAGAATGTTGTGCCCAGTTTACATTATAGAGTATTTGCTAACTTTTAAATGATAGCAATGTAACAGTGACAGTTGGCTAAATAAGACAAACAACTTCTTCCACACATAACAACAATATATAATGAGGTAGTGGGAAAAACACTATTTTTTTTTACTTTGTTTTACTTTCAGCTTTTGGAAATAGAATGTTAACTTGAATAACTTGAATCTATTCCACAAATCAGTGATATCAAGTAATAACTTAGTTCTTTATCAGTCTTTTCTTATAGAAGCACAGGATTCATGTTTTGGGAAATTTTTCAATCCTTTTTCATATCATTGTTGAGGAGAATATTTATTATGGATAAAGTTTAGAAATGATTAATGATGAATCTACCAGATCTGTGACTCTATTTTCTTCTCTTTCTGTTCTCTGTCAGTTTTAACAATAAAATTTCTGTATTGTTTAAACAATATATTTTTTACTATTTATTTGACACCCATGGAACTCTAAGTACATCAATCTCTTTAATATCAGAAATGATTGATTTAGTAGTAATAGCCAATTTTTCTACACATTTTTTTCAAAATTGTGAGACAATTTACCAAACAACTTAGATATTCTCTCGGAAGTCTGGTATTTCATTTGGACAACATTTATTATTTAACACCCTTTATTTTTAATCAGTTTATTTTGCATCCTTTGAGATCGTTAAAGTCATAGAATCATAGAATGGCATAGGCTGGAAGCGACCGTAGAGATCATCTAGTCCAACCTATTGAGAACATTAAAAAAAGGACAAATCTGCCTCATAACCTTGTGAAAGCTTTTCAGAACCCTAAAGATGCGCCACAAAAAATGCAGAAACTATCCCAGGCCTCCATAAGATGGTTGTGCAGATTTGAATACTTAATATTCCTAATAATATGGTCTAAAAAACCTGTACATAATAGCCAAAATACAGCTTACATTTGTACAATAATAGTTCTGAAATTTGTTCAAACTATTATAACTACTGTGAGGATGGCAGAGCGCTGGAACAGGCTGTCCAGAGACGTTGTTGAGTCTCCTTCTCTGGAGACATTCAAAACCTGCCTGGACATGTTCCTGTGTGGGCTACTGTAGGTGATCTTGTTTTGACAGGGGATTTGGACTAGATGATCTCTAGAGGTCCGTTCCAACCCCTGACATTCTGTGATTCTATGAAGTAAAGTCTGAGATTGATTATTTAAGCTACCTCACAAGTATATTTGCAGCTGTAAGTTTTGTTAGCTTAGCTCTATGTATTTGTGACTGTGTTTTTGTCTCTGCTTCTGCAAAATTGTTATACCTCACTGATACTTTTCTATTTGATTGCAAGTATAGATTTGCCATTCCATAAATAAAACTTTCTTTGCTATTTAGAAGCCATTACACAGACCCAGTGTTATATGGCACTAGGTAGATAACAATATCCAGTCTTAGGAAAATGTAAAGTAAACAGAACATTTTTTGAGACTTTACTGTGAATTATTTCAATGTGCTTTTCTATTCTAGGAAAGAATAAGTAATATTTTTCAAATACTTTTAAAATATGCCCCCCATGTTTTGCTTACTTCTTTTATGCCACTTTATAAGGCCATGAATAATGTGTTGTTCTTTGTTTTGTTGGGGTTTTGTTGCTGTTTTTTTGGGGGGAGGTTGTGTTTGTTTTATTCTGGTTGGGTTTTATTTTTTTTCTCCCTAAGTGTTTCTTATCCTACCTTAATACTTTGTGGCTTATATTGGAGAATTTGCCAACTTTCAGGACCTTCACTGTAGGGGATAGCAGTTTACATTAGGGAGCACTGTACAGAAAGAAGATACTAGTGTTTCTATTTAACAAGCACTTTCCTGCAAAATACAATTTACAAAATTAAATTAAAAAGGCTACGATATTATTTTTCTCTTAAATTTTATTTGAATTTATAGTACAATAGCATACAACATAAAATCTACTAACATCCCTTAGAGTTTGTAAAATAAAATTTAAAGAAAAGGTGAAATGAGGGTCTTCCATGATGATTGAGTAACTTCTGTAACTTTAGGCACATGTATTTCCCAGTTGGGATCTAAAATAAGCCCATGCATAAGGCTTTTTACAGAAAGAGCATTAAGTGACACTGTGAAATAAGTAAGCATTGCTATACGTGTAGTACTGCTAGAGAGACTCATACAGAAATTGAATAAATGACCTGTCCGAAGAGGTTCCTGAAATAGAGCCTTCTTTTCACTTCAAGTCTTGTGTTCCAGCTACAACACTATCTTACCTCTGCAGGAAAGAAAGCACTATTTTGAGTAAAATATAGCTGACTTTTGAAATTCACTGCTGTGGAAGACTGACCCAAATAGCTTACTGAAATTCAGAATGAGACTGGACACTAACAAGATGGAGGCCATCAGCATTGACCCTCTTGTTCCATCTTCTTTTTAGCAGAATACCAGAGTGTAGTGCTTTAGGTGTCTAAACCTCCTCCTGAGTTTCCAAGAACAACTCAAGTTTTTTACTTACTGGCACTGTTTCACCCTCTAAGTAATTAAACTTATTGAGGGTGATATTCAGCTTGACACTAAGAAATGACATTGAGCTGCCCGCAGTTGTCTTGACCTGATAATACCTGATTGAGGTTGGAGTCAAGGTGATCGTTTTGATCGCAAAGGTGAAATTAAGACACAAATGGTGTCAGAAGTCACAAAAGCAAAACCCTTTATTGACTAACAACCACTGGAGAGTGATAGGAGAGAAAGATAAGGAAAAGGAAAAGCAAAGCAGTAAAGGTTCAAGATAGCAAGAACTATAGCTACCACTGCAGATCCAGCGACGTCTCGCAGGTCTGCCTGTTTCGATTCAGTGGGGGAGATCTCCAAAGAATAGCTGTTCACGGTGGCATTATATAGTGTTCCAAGAGCCGCTTTGCCCATTCTCTGCCTGGTTAGCGCATGTGTATGAGGGTTGTCAGGAGCGATCTTCACCCCCCCCAGCGTCGCCTCCATCAGTGGAGCATGCATAAGTGCCCAGAGAGCCCATTTCCGCCTTGCAGGGCACCCACTCTATCAGCAGTTACACCTGGTGGGCTTGCAAACCGGTGGGCTTGCAAGACAGCTGCTGTATCGGCAGTTGAGCCAGATCCAGAAGTTGTTGTTCAGGACTTCAAGCCCAGTAGCTTATCTGGGCTGGGCCCTTAAGTTGTATCAGTAGTCAAGTCAAGTCCTGTGGCTTCTGTGGGCTGGGCTCTGAAGTTGTTGTTTGGAACTTATCAGTGGTCCAAGCTTGCAAACAGCAGCCTTGAAGTTTCTTCGCGGGCAATTTCAACACAGTCTTTTCTCCATGGGCAGTTCCAGCAAGGTTGAGACAAACATTTTTAACACAGTCTCTTACAGCACTGTCTTTTAAGAAACTCTAGAGTAGCCTAAATATCCTAGCTGGGCTTACAGATTTGACAAAAAAAAATATAATATATAGGAGATCTGTGTCTTTCAGCAGTGTTCTTTAGGGCCGTCTTGGACGTTTTAGTATCTCAAGCGCCAATAGACATCAGTGCATTAGGTGTCCAAATGTAGAGCTCTACTATGCATCAGTGGTTACTTCATGTCAGTGTCTTCACTTAAGAAATGAGGTGTCTATATTTCTTATAGGTAGCACATGATACTGAGCTGCAAGAGTAGTTGTTCAGCTGTTCCAGGAGGTTATGAGTTTCTCATGAATCCCTTGTCATGTCTTACTGCCTTTTGCGAATGGTGTGATAATCTAGATTGCTTTAAATCACATGATGTGCCACAGTACAGGAATCCAGATGAAGTCCTGGAAGTTTTCTCTGATGGTCTGAAAATCTCCTGGATGTGTATACAGGCACTTTTTTCTTACCAAACACTCCATAGCTGTGGAGTTTAAATTTCTTTCTCCTTTTTCCCTTTTTCAGCTACTCTTGTATTCCTGTTTTATAGTAATGCCCATCTTTGAAGACCCTATAGCACATAGGTTCAAATCACCTGAGAGTGGAAGAGAGTTGGAACTCACATGTTATACTGAACAGACAAGCACTCAAATCACATTTTATGAACACTGTATAGGATGGTACTTATGCTATTTTCTGTTTCAATATGTTTCTGTACTTCAAAAAATAGAGGAAAACTCATTTTGAGTGAAAACTGATATTTAACATTTCTCTTTGCAGCCAATGAGGAGAGAAAAATATATACTGTGGATGGTTTTCTACCCATGGAGGTACTTCTCTCTGTTTTCCTTATTGCAGATGTAAGAGCTTGTATTTCTATATTGTTAGATAGTTAGTACAAGTGTATCTGTGTATTCTTTTAAAGTTGGCATGGTAAGTCCCATACAAGTTTTATATATTTCATCAGCTATAATTAACATTGGAAAAAATGATAGGTGGATGATTGGGTCATTGTAATGTGCAGGTCAGCTTTAAGAACTGAAAAAACCACAAAACTTCCTTACCTTATTTAACAGCTAGGTTACTGTATTGTACAGATGACACTAGTTACCCTGGACTGCATTATTTCAATGACATGACCTTTAGATTCTTCATCTTCTTTGAAAGAATCTTCCAAAGAGCAATGAAACATATTACTGTCTACAGCTGTCTCTGAGGGAAAAGATTTTCTTTAATTTATTGAGATCATTTTCCCTGTGAAGCACTCAAGGCAAGTTTCTAGTCTTTTGTAAAAATGCATTTGTTCTTGATTAATTACAATTTGGGGAATTAAGTCACGTACTCTGTTCTGCTAGCTCTAAATTTTGATTCTGCTACGTAAATCCACAGATGCATGATATCTAGATGGACACTAAGATTCTTAATTTTATTTTGGTTTTGTGTGTAGAGAAATTTTTCCATTTTCCTTTTATACAATAAAATAGTAATTTTATTGTAAGGTAATTTTATTTTTTTAAAAGGTTAGACTCCAAATTATGCGGTCCTGAGACAATGTATAGTAAGCATGACTGATGACTAAAGACATTGTCTAAGTATATACTGCTGTGACTTAACTTTGACATTAGTCTTTTTTTTTTTTATATATATGTATTAGCCCTTTGTACTTCACTTTTGTGATACACTGTTTGGGAAAAATTTTACCACTATTAATATATTCCTAGAACTGAACCATTTTAAATATTCTGAAGGGTTCTGGGTTTTAATTTTTTTTACAGGTAAGAAGTAGAACTCACATACCATGGAAAGACTGTTGTAATTCAGAAATTACTTCTGTGACTGTTATATATTTTTAATTAATCAGGGGAAAGAATCATCCTGCCTATTTTTTTGCATCAGTACATCTACTTCTTTATCTGTAGAGTTCTAATTACTGTTAATTTAAACTAAAAATATCCTGCTATTAATTTTAATTTAATTATTTATTTATATTTTATCAAAACTGATTTTACTGTAGGTAGAACTAAAGCAGAGAAATAGGAATGGAGAAATCAGGTTATGTATGTTGTATGTCTTTAGTTACTTGTAGGAGTATTCCACTCCCATGTCTTTGGTGAGACCTCACCAGGAGTACTGTGTCCATCTCTGGAGCTCTCAGCACATGAAGGATGTAAACGTATTTGAGTGAGTACATAGGAGGGGCACAAAGATTGTCAAAGGGCTGGAACACCTTTGATAATGGAGACTGGCTGAAAAGTTTGGAGTTTTTTAGCCTGGAGCAGAGAAGGCTCTGGGAAGACCTAACAGCATCATTCCAGTACCTGAAGGGGACTAACAGGAAAGCCGGTGAGGGATTGTTTACAAGGGTGTGTAGTGACAGGATGAGGGGCAAGGGTCTTAAACAAGAGCAGGGTAGATTTAGATTTGATGTTAGAAAGAAGCTCTTTGCTATGAGGATGGTGAAACACTGGAACAAGTTGCCCAGAGAAGTAATAGATTCTCCATCCTTAGAGACATTCAAGATCAGGCTTGATGAATTTCTGAGCAACCTGATCTAGTTAAAGATGTTTGTGCTCACTGCAGGAGGCTTGAACTAGATGACCTTTAAAGGTCCCTTCCAACCCAACACATTCTACGATTCTATGATTCTATGATTCTATGAAATCTAGTTTTCTATAGCCATTTAGAAAGAGTCATTTTGATCTACCAACATGAGCTGTGAAAATTTCCCCTGTACGTGAGTGATTTTATGATATTTTAATTTAGATTTTAAAGGTAAAAAATTAGGCTGAATTAAGTCTTATGTAATCGCTGAATGAATAACATGAACAGTTCTTTTTTTGGTTTAGTTTGGTTTTTCCAGTTATTTTGCCATCAAAAAATGAGAAATTTGAACTTTACAACTCCATATCCTTCCCAATTTTTTCCAACATGTGTCCTCTTTAATTATATGTCCCTGTTAAGGCAATAGTTGTCAAGGAAATGTCTAATATTTCACTCTTATTTCATAAATATTTTCTTCTCCTGTCCATCATATCATTGTCTCTGAGAACTGGTAAAGCTTCCATAAACTTTAATAAAATACTGATTATTGCTCAAAATTCTACAAAATAAGTAAAGAAGTAAATAAAACAAGTCATATAAAAGAAATAATAAATATTTCAAGCCTCTTGCTGCCACAAAAAAAAAAAAAAAGAAGAAGAAGAAAAAAAGTTGTGTTATTATCATACTACTGCAGTCATTGGCTAGTAGAGCTGAAAAATACTAGCAGTCTACATGTAAAATATAGGATTTTAGACTTGATTTTCAGGCTAGCAAGAGACATTGATGTATGGTAGGGAATAAAGTCTTGAATGAGAGGGAATAATATACAGCTCACAGAAGGTTTAGAAAGATCAAAGAAGCCATTACAGGGCCAGCATTCAAACAGCAGGAAGGGAATCATGGTGTTGGTAATTCTCCCAGATATTATGGAAAAGGCCAGTGAAGGGATTTATAATGCAAAACAAAAATCTTAAAATCAATAGGATGCTTTACTGGTATTCACAGTAGTGCCTCTAAAGTTTGGGGTGGAGAGGTTAATTAATCCATTAAAAGTCTGTATTTTAAATTCATCTGAGGTTTTTTGTGGTAACTTGAACGACCAGTTTACAAATCACTGTGAGATAACAGAAGCAGGTATCAATAGCTTTGAACTTGTGCATATGCAGATCAATTGCTATCTGTAAATCTGCTTTTAATGATAGTCAGAAAACTCTGGTGATGTTATTTAAATGCTTTTGAATGGCAGAATAGATTCAGCTATATCTCTTATCAACCTAATACAATACTTCAGAATTGCACTGGTTTGAAACAAAATAAAAACCAAAAGAAAAGACTGAGAAAATGCTTTCATGTTCATTTTAAACATTTCAGACACCTCTTAAATGCAAAAAGGTATTTGCTATTTATAAATCTACTGTAGCATAATTAATGTCTGCTTATATATTTTACTGACATGCTATATATGGGGGTTTAATTTTTTTCATTAAATAAAATATTTTAATCTGAAATTCTTGATAAACTGCAAATATACCAACAAAGGGTATATTCAAATGCAACCAAGAAATCTTCATTTTAACCAAGTAATAAGTCACTCAACAAGAAATAATAAGTTTGTTAATAATAACGCTACTTGATCACTGTTTATATTCTGTTTGAAAATATCCAGGATGAAACATAACACTTATTCACCTAATTAAAAATATTGTATGTCTGGTTTCGCTACAATGGAGAGATGGATTTTCTCTCACGAGTATATACCTTTCTCAATAGTCTTTTCCATTTATGAGAAAGGAACTCCCATGTATATAAATGAGCATTTCGGAGAGGGAGATACTGCAGCCAGTTATTCTGCACTGACATATTGAGACAAAAAATCTGTCTTTTTATTTGTTTGTGAGTGCTTACATTCTCTTAGGAAAGCAGAAAGTGATTGAGATAGTTAGCTTGCCTTCTTGACAGCATCAAGAGGTAGGGTTGTCCAGCACTGCTGATCAACACTCTCACTAGAAAATCATGAAAAAATCATGGAATCAATCATAGAATGCGTTGGGTTGGAAGGGACCTTTAAAGGTCATCTAGTCCAACACCCCTGCAGTAATCAAGGACATCTTTAACTAGATCAGGTTGTTCAGAGCCCCATCAAAATATAAGAAAAAAAAAAAGAGATTGCAAAATTAAACAAACAAACAAACAAACAAATAGTGGATGAAACTGTCTTTATTCTTAGGGGCCAAACTTTTCCAATCTAAATAATCGACATTTTCAGCCATTTCTTTGAGATTTTGATGGGTGAGGAAATTGCAACAATTAGTTAGGAAGCAATCAGTACAAAGAGAAAATGTGTCAATGTTCTATTTTATAAGGTAAATCCTGACCCTACCATTTCAAAAATTTATTCAGTCTTCAGATTTCCTTAATCATACTGAGATATATCCAGAAAAAAAAGACCCTACAAAAATCTTAACTTACTCTTTTCTTTTGTGCTTGTGTGTTTGTTAAAAATACTTTGCTCTGTTAGTTCTAGCTTACCTCCCTTCACTTCCTGCTCATTCTCTTCTTTCTGAAATATATGTCAGTTCCTTCAAGATTTTGTTAAACTTCTCCTTGTTCTTTCATTTTAAAAATAACAGTGTTAGCCCAGAATGCTCTTTAAGGAAACAAAAACTCATTGTTTCTGCTTTCCTGATAAATTACATACCTGAGTGAATTTATTTGCTGAATACATAAGAAAAAATGTGTTAGCAATTTGGTTTTTTTCAGACAAAGAACAAGCTGAGGTTTGTGCAGGATCTTTTGCCTGTTCTAGAAGTAGTACAGGCATTCTTCAAATGGACAAATTCTCTCTAGTAAAAATCACAGTAAAAAATCACAGTAAAAAGTTTCGGGAAGAATTTCTCTGTAGAGGTCAAAGTAAATAGTTTCTTCTATCCTGAAGTTGGGGAGTGCCAAAAGAACTGACTGCAAAATATCATGGCAGTTTTTGTGTTTTCACAGCCTTCACAGCTTCTGTTCCATACTGTTTCAGAGGGCTTTATTGGTGAAGAAATTAATAGATTAACTTTCTACTTCACAATAGTCCTCCGCTCTTTATTTCAAATTAGGAAGTTGTTAATGTGTTCATGAATTACAGAAAGGGGAAAAGTCAAGGCACTGACTTTTGCACAGCATTGTATTCTTGAAACAGTTATTCTGTATTTTTTCTGAAGCAGAAAGAGTGCTGAAAGTCAATAAAGCAGAATGAGTGAAAATATAACATCCATATTTCACAAAATTTCCATTTTCATTTACATGTGCGGGTCTCTTAGTCCTAATGAAGTCCATACAGATGTAAGCATCAGTATCAGTTACAGGAGCAAAACGATTATCAAGGACTGTAAACATCAAGTCTCTGATCAACCAGCCCTGCCAGTGGCTTGTAGCTAAACATAGCCCATAACAAACAGGAATGGTCATTGAGACACATGCAGATGGAAAGCATAGAGGTCAGAGAGCAGCGAAGTCTGACTTACTGTCTGGATCAAAGGGAAGGACAAGCCAACACTTAGAGAATGCAACTGGCCAAGTTCTTTGTCAGGGATGATAACTGTTCAGAAGTTATCAGAGATCAGCAAACCCTCCAAATCTTCTGAAACTATAAAAAAAGTTTTAATTTATGCTTAGCAGAAAATTATGTAGAGAAGTGAGGACCCCAGGTAGATCAGTTTGGAAAAATACACTGTATTCTCTAAGGAAAATATAAAAACTAGTTCACATTATATTGCATGGGGTGCAGGAAATAGTAACTAATATAAATAATGTTCATTCCTTTAGCTGTTTAATTAAAAAAAATATGGAGTAGAAGCTGTTATGCAATATCTTCAGTTTCTTTGTTGTTTATTTTTATAGAATTATTACTGTTTTTTTTTTTTCTTTCATTTGTTCTATGCTTTGTGTCCTTGGATTTTTGAGGAGATAACTTTGGAATAATAGTGCAAAGTAGAGACACAACTTTTCTTCCTCACTAATAAAATGAAGCAAAAACTGAAATGGCACCACATTTAGTTTAACGTTGACAGAACAATTTCACAGAGAGTTTTCAAAATGTTCTGTTTTCTGCTTTGCTGCCAATTTGAGGACAGAAACCATGCTGTAGGAATAGTTGAGCAGAAGTATAATGAAATACTCCAGGGGAATTTGAAGGTTTTGGATTATTTCAAACATATATGTAAGTTAACCTGTGGCTCAGTTTTTAGAGTTATGTTTATTGTTCTGAGAAACAATTTCTTTAATCAAATTAAAAATTGTTGAACAAGAATAATTATTTCCTGTCAAATGTTTTTAGGATTATATTCAAAGATTACATGCTTACATGGGGAGATAAATATAAACCAAAGCAGATTTATTTTTTTTTGTTCTGTGTTGAATTCTAGACTCTCACGGGCATAGAATGTGCATTTGGGATGTTGCATTATACACTAGTAAAGACAGTAATGTTGTAGTCCCAGGTTCCCAAATAGCAAAGAAATAGTTGAATTCGAATCTTTCCTGTACTGTCAGACTTTGCCTAAGGCTCAAACAAAACTTTGACATTCATGCTACCGGTCTGTTTTCTGCAATAGCTACGTATTTGTTTTCCTGTAACTTTATGTAACTTTCAGTGAATATAGATGGTTGGCATATTTCTAAACTCTTACACTTGCTTCCAAATCTAGACAGTCAAGGAACTGGTTTTCAGTAACATAAAAACATATTTAATTGCCTTCTTACAGACACTTAGAGCACTTAGTAGCCACATTATCAGATCATAAGCACCATCCTCTCTTTCTCATAACAGACCTCAAAATCTTTCCTAAGATTATCAATAAGCTTAACATTTTTCTTTTTCTTCTTTCCAGAACTGTGTTTCACAAGATGTATGTACCTGTTCGGAGGAACAAGACAAACTCTCCACCTCCATATCCAGAAATGGAGGTAGTATTGTCCCAGCCTTCTGCTGGAAATTCTTCCAGACCAAGGGACTATCTTATTTCTGAGATTTAGAATCATAGAATCATAAAGGTTGGAAAGGACCTTTAAGATCATCAAGTCCTTAAGTGGGACATCCAGCCATTTTTTCAACACAGCCAGCGATGGTGACTCCACCACTGCCCTCGGCAACCCATTCCAACGCTTCACCATCCCTTCGGTGAATAAGGTTTTCCTAATATCCAATCTAAACTTCCCCTTATGCAACTTTAACCTATTCCCTTTTTTCCTATTGCTATTCACTAAGGAGAAGAGGCCAACACCCATCTCACTACAGCTGCCTTTCAGGTAGTTGGAGAGAGTGGTAAGGTCTCCTCTCAGCTTCCTCTTCTCCAGGCTGAACAGCCCCAGCTCCCCAAGTCTCTCTTCATAAGACTTACCCCTGATCATTCCGGTTGCCCTTCTCCAGCACCTTCTCCAGCACCTCGATGTCCTTCCTGTACTGTGGAGCCCTGAACTGCACACACAGCACTCAAGGTGCGGCCTCACCAGTGCTGAGCACAGGGGAACAATCACCTCTCTGCTCCTGCTGGACCCATTATTCCCGATATAGGCCAGGATGCCATTGGCCTTCTTGGCCACCTGGGCACACTGCTGGCTTTTGTTCAACTGGCTGTCTATCAACACCTCCAGGTCCCTCTCTGCTGAGGAGATCTCCAGCCACTCCTCTCCAAGCCTGTAGCGCTGCAGGGGGTTGTTGTGGCCAAAGTGCAGGACCCGGCAGTTGGCCTTATTGAAACTCATACTGTTGACCTTGGCCCAGTGATCAGCCTGTCCAAATCTCTCTGCAGAGTCTCTCTGCCTTCCAGCAGATCGACACTTCCTCCCAGTTTTTGTCATCTGCAAACTTACTAAGGGTGCACTCCCTCCCCTCATCCAGGTCATTGATAAAGATGTTAAACAGGAGTGATCCTAACACTGAGCCCTGGGGGACACAACTCATGACTGGCCATCTCCCGGATTTAACTCCATTAACCACAACTTTTTGGACCCGTCCATCCAACCAGTTCCTAATCCAGGGAGGTACAAACCCATCCAGGCCATGGGCAGCCAGCTTTTCTACGAGAATGCTGGGGGAAACTGTGTCAAATGCCTTGCTAAAGTCAAGGTAGACAATATCCACAGCCTTTCCCTCATCCAGTAAGCAGGTTACCCTGTCATAGAAGGAGATTAGACTAGTCAAACAGGACCTTCCCTTCAGGAACCTGTCCTGACTGGGCCTGATCTCCTGGTTGTCCTGCATGTGTCTCATAATACAGCTCAGGATGACCTGCTCCTTTAGCTTTCCTGGGACTGAAGGCCTGTAATTCCCTGGTTTGTCCTTCCTTTGCCTGAGACAGCAAAGCTGTTTGCTGAATTATGTGTTCAATGGGAGTATTTCTGCATTCCACCATAGCCTCTGTAAGCAGAAAATACAACATTTTTAAAAATGGGAAATACCTATATACTTTCAGGATGGACAACATCCAACTCTGTTCCAGAACGTAAGATGCTCTGTAAAGCAGCAGGGTTTTGAGATAGACTTACATCAGCATCTTCATCCTTCTCCTCCTCCTCTTCATTAATATTGCCACATCCTCTAGCTACAGTAACTATCTGACCTCAAGACAGGTTTCTCTCTACAGTAGCACATTCATGTGATGAGAATTCAGAAGAGCAACCTTTTCTGTTTTCTAGCTTTTTTTTTCATCAGAAAACAGATCGTAAGCTTATACTGAGATGTCCAAGTCTCTGTATAGTTTTCAGAATAAAGCTTCAGAAAACATATCATCATCCTAATGTTTTCATAAGTAATATCAAGAATAGGGTTTACTTTGTGGTTTTTTTTTCTTCTTTTTACTTTTGGGTCTTGAGACAAGTGTATGTTCCAGGATGTGGATAGAAAGGAAGATGGGTATTGCAAGGCTTACATGAAACCAATGTATAATCTCTGACTTGTAAAAATTTTACAGCCAGCCAGCAAGGACTCTGAGGAAGAAAGTCTGCTTGTCCAGCTGTGATAGACAAGTTCTCCAAAGGCTCCTGCTTTTCGCATGCCTCTGTTGAAGATGAGTAATGCTCTAGTCGGGGACTGCAGACAACGCCAAACAGATAAACAAAAGTCCAGTTGCACAAATATGTCAGCAGGATGAGTGCCTTCAAAGGTGGCATTCATTTCATCTAGTTGAGTCATCTGAAACTACTGGACTAAGCTGGCTGTCTGAATTTCTTGAAAAGCTAGTAGAAACTGAATGAATTGAATCAGTCATACAATGATTTAGATGTGATAGAAAACAAATTTTTCAACATCAGCCTAAAATTGCAGCGTCAAGCTAAACCTGTAAGACAGATGCAAAACAAAATGGTTGTTTCATTTTTTCAAAAAAATTTTTTTAAAAGGGTTATGCGATTGGTAAAGATTCAAAAAATATTTTCTATGAGAAAAATAACATAATATTTATTTTGGAGAAAAAATATTTCTTAATTCTAAATTGTTTTTCAATAGCTCTAATTGCAATTTCTAATGCTTTTAATTTACATGCAAGTTGGTTTTTTTAACCTCAGATGTTTTGGAGTTTTAAGATAAAAAACAAAGCAATTTGTCCTATACCAAGAGTCACATATTCCATGGTCTTTTTGAAAAAGTTTGTAAAACATGGAGTGTTTTAATAAAGAATGAGTTCAATAACCATTAGTGAGACAGCCAAATCAAGAAGTAGTGGCAATATTCAAGCTAGAAACAAAGAAATTTCTTTCTGGTTTTGAGGATTAAGATGAATTGAACTAGACTGTAAGGGAGTGGGGCATAACAATTGGGGATTTCTCACCCATCCAGAACAGTCCAGAACAGTTTGGCAGACAAAACCCTGCTTTAAGGCTTGGGGATAGGGAAAAAAAAAAATTCACGATGACATATAATCTTTTTTTTTTGTAATTCTATTTCTAACAAGAGGTAAGTAAAAACTTTCCTGCCCTTTCCTACATCCCTCCCCCTCCTTCCTGAAAATTCGTATTCCTGAAATGTGTTTGTCCAGAGCCTTGAGTCAGTGGTGAACACACAATGAAAGAGTCAAGAGTTAAATATGGATAAGAAACGATTAATAAATGCTCAAAGAGAAGCTGAATGGACAAGTCATTTTTGAAACTATTTTCACTGAGCAAACATCCAGGCACTGTTTGGTGTACTGGATTGATTGGGGTTAGAAGTCAAGGTGGCCTGACTGAGCTACAAGCTAATAGCTAATAGCAAACATTCATATTCACTGTGATGGTCAGAACAGATGAAACATCAGAATCTACAAGAAGCTACTTGGAAGTATCTTGTGTATGTCTTTGACCTCTGTGTAGTAGTAAGTGCAGAATCCACAGTGGCATATTTAGGTATCAAATAATCACATTCAGTTACTATTTACAAGAGTCAGTTGCGAACATACACTGCTGCCTGCATCGAGTCTGACAGCTTTAGCACTTCGTATCTAGCCCTCTGTTCCCGACTTGCAACATGAGGATTTAAAGATGGAAGAGATACACCTTGGATCACTTAATTTGTCTGCACTCATTACAAATTCTCTTTTCCGCCTCTGAAAACACTCAGTCCATTTTAAAAAGGGAGTCTTTGAAGCACCGAGGCTTATCATGGAGACTAAAGCAGACTAAAGCAACATCCTTCAGTAGCTGTAATCCTTCAGTTCTGCATCCTTTCTTTAAACTAACTGGTAGAGCCTGTTCTTGCTCAGGTGAGGAATTAATGAATTTCTCAGTTCTATTTCTCAGCAGTGTAGCTTTATCTGTTAACTGCTGTAGGTATCTATATACTTATTTTTATATAACTTAGAGTTTATTTATATGTATATATAAAGCTAAGGTCATAACTTATTAGATATGGTGGAATAGTTCTTTTTTTTTTTCAAATAACCAGGCTAATACTAATAGCTTTCATAGAATCATAGAATGGCCTAGGCTGGAAGGGACCTTAGAGACCATCTAGTCCACGCTCCCTGTCATGGGCAGGGCTGCCTCTCAACTAGATCAGGCAACACATGGGGACACTTTTTATACTTTAAACAAGGCATCTGATACTTGGCACCTTATGGAAGTTTCTATATTCTGAAAGAATATGGTCAGGAAACAATAGTGAATAATGGTTCTTTTATTACTGCTGGAG
>NW_009714467.1:0-16686 GCF_000703405.1 Apaloderma vittatum
GTCCAGTTCTGGAGCCCACAGCACAAGAAAGGTCTGGACATGCTGGAGCGTGTCCAGAGAAGGGCCACGAGGATGATCAGAGGGCTGGAGCACCTCTCCTGTGAAGACAGACTGAGAGAGTTGGGGCTGTTCAGTCTGCAGAAAAGAAGGCTCCGAAGAGACCTTATTGTGGCCTTCCAGTATCTCAAGGGGGCTACAAGAAAGCTGGTGAGGGGCTTTTTAGGATGTCGGATAGTGTTAGGACTAGGGGGAATGGATTAAAGCTAGAGATGGATCGATTTAGATTGGACGTTAGGAAGAAGTTCTTCCCCATGAGGGTGGTGAGACCCTGGCACAGGTTGCCCAGAGAGATGGTGGAAGCCCCATCCCTGGAAGTTTTTAAGGCCAGGCTGGATGGGGCTCTGAGCAGCTTGATCTAGTGGAGGACGTCGCTGTCCGTAGTGGGGGAGTTGGAACTACATGATCTTTAAGGTCCCTTCCAACTCTGACAGTTCTGTGATTCTATGAATTCCGTGAAGATCCAGAAAGAAAGACAAATCCTGCTTGGTTCAGAAGGTTAGAACCTGTTCTGGAATTGTCGTCTTGACTGGGGGATCATAATTCAGAGGAGTGACTTGGCAGCTAAAGGCAGCTGTGTGCTAGCACACTGCCGAGGCTGAGTGTCTTTTCATGCTTCTTGAAATTCTCCATCTCCCAGATCTCCTGTAGTTCTTTTACTCACCCCAAAGTACTTTGCTTCCTTCTGGTTTTGGCTTTTCTTCTTGCCATCTTTACCCTTAGCACTAAAATGTCAGAGGCTGCCTTCAGGGTCATGTCTTGTCCCTTGGGCTGTTTCTTGTGCAGACATTTTCTGGGACTTCAGAAGTTTTTGCCTAAGTTATCTAGACATACTTCCATTTGATCAAACATGCTTCCAGCCGCATTCTTTGGAGTCCTTGCATCTCTTTTTACAACTTTTCTAGTTTAACTTCTTTTGTATTGTCCTGTCCATTCTCTGTTTCTTGGGCTTTTCATTTCATTAATGAGTTTGCGTAAACAAGTCCCTGTTCTTCATCCAGCTTTCCTCAGTAACTTTTATCATTCAGACATTTTTAGCTTTCATAATCTGCTTATCATTCATCTCTCTCTCCTTTCTTGCCTGTTCATGGTGTGCCTCAGTATACTTTTCAGCATCTCCCCTCCAACTTGGGAAAGAGGGAAAGTGTGGTATAATTATTTTTATGTAGGTCTAAACTCTGGAAAATAGAATACTTTCTGTCAGGACACTTGCTATGTTTATTAATGTTTACCAAAAATGTGTCTATTAAATGGAAGCTCCAGTTGAGAGCAGTGTGAAAAGTGGGAGCAATAGCAACACAACTACAGGAGAATCTGCAAGATGAAGGTAAAGCAAAAGCAAATGATCCTTGATCATTTATACCTATTCTGGTATAAAGAGAGTCAAGATAAATACAGTAGAAACAAAACAAAGAAAATCCATGCTGTGTGTGGAAACATACATGATTAATGAGGTTAGGGACCGTTACATTAGTCAACACATATACAAATCAAAAAGCTAGGGGGAAAGGGAGTAGTGGGTTTTTTAAACATTTTTAATTTTCTTTAAGTCAATACTAAAATTTTGGAACCTCTCTATGTGGAGACAAGTTTCTTCATCTGACAATTCTAAAGCTAACTAGATTTGGTGTAACTTCTGTGAAATTCTTTCCGTACTGCTTATTATTAATGAAGCAACTGATGTACTAAAGCTGACAGCATGAAACCTGAGGCCCTGTGTATTTTGTGAAAAATTAGCCTAGATTAATTTGTTAATAAAGTTTAGCTAAAGAGAGAATATCAATGATACTGAGGAATGAGGAGGAATACTTGTATTCAAGGTTTCACATAAAGTGTTTATGACATGACATAAAGCCTGATTTGGGGTGTTTTCGTAGGGGTTTTGTTAGTGTTTGGTTTGATTTTTTGATGGTTTTTTTTTTCTGAGGGAGGAGGGCTGGTTTGTTTTTGAAGTTGGTGTAAAGACGGTCTTGGAACCAGTGGAATGGCACGAGTAGCACTTTGCAGAATTAGCTGTTTCTTGATGAAAGTTAGGGAAAAAGGAGATGCCTCCAAAGAAGTTTGTGGTGACGTGCCTAACGTTTACAGTAGAGGAGAAATACAGATTTAAGAAACAAATTGCTGGTCCATGATCTACATATAATTGAACTTAATACAGCACTGGGTCTAGATTTTAAAAACAAAATCTTCTGTTGAAGACCTTTATATGGATGGGAAATATTTTTAAAATAAATAGATTTCAAAATTAGTAAGTAGATAAGGAAAAAATCATATAATTTAAATAATTTTCTTCATGAAATAGGTGTATTTGAATAGCTTTTTTCCTTATAAGTAATAACTCTGCTTTTTAAATATGGTAGTCACTAAGAGTTGTATCATATTTTTAACAGCATTGATGTGATATTGTTCTAAATTAGTATTCTGAATTTAATATTGTAGGATGTAAGGCATGATTATTAATCTTTTTAGCTATTAATAGAGTAATGGATATTTGCTATCAAATTTTACTCCAGTGTGACTCTTGTGTTTCAACTGCATGGAGTACAGTTACCTACTAATAAGTTCATGTAGAACTGTCACTATGGGATATATATTGCTTCTTTGCTTAATGTTTTGGTCTTACTATCAAGAAATGGCAACTTTCTTTTATTTAGAGCCTTTTGAATTTGGGAAAACAAGTTTATTCTTCTTATAATTATTCATTATTTTTCTTTTCATAGCTTTTGATTTGAATTTTGTTTAACACACTGTTTCCATTTTGTGAGCTTTCCTATGCATGTGCAAAATGTTTCTCCTCAGGCCCCCTTGTATTTCCTGGTCCTATTTTTATGAATCATCGAGAACAGGCTCTAGCCAGAATCAGACCCCATCCAGCACAACTAAAGCATAAACGGGACAAGCACAAAGGTATTTGATCTTCCTTATTGGCTAGGGTGGAAATAAGCCCATCTTCCCGGTCACTTCTTCCATACGCTGAATCTGTCTTTTCCAAGAACTGCACAAAATGGGTTCTGCCTTTCTTCGTGTTAGTACCTTGTTACCTGAGGAGAAAGAAAACGCAATTAAATGTTGACCATCGTTAAAAAGTGTAAATGTTTGGTAGTCTGCATCATCTGCATCATCTTTTTTTTCCCTTTATTTCCCTTTTTCTTTTTTTTTTGGATGAAATATGCATTGTGTTTCTGTATTTTTTTTTTCCTCATTTCTAATGCTGTCTCATTCCTAAGATTTTTTAATATTACCGTAAGAAACTTTCAAGTGACTTGACTAGTACATTGCATTCATTTGCTTTGTTTTTCTTGAACTATTGTGTTGTGTATCTGGAGTGTTTGCTTTAGTGTATCAATTCCAGATTCTTTAATTCTAGCATAAGTTTTTTCTTTGGTGTATTACCTTTTTAACAAGGCTTTTCTATAAATGAAAAAATTAAAATAATGTAGATGAGACTTTTTTTTTCTACTACCTCTTGAATAGGGAGAACGCAAATCAAAGAACAGGTTTTAGACTGAGCTAAACATTCTTTTGCAGACTAAGTAATGAGGTGTCTTTGATATTTCTGACATTTCTGTATGTCTGGAAAGCCAATTCGTTATATGTTGAATTTCTAATCTGTAATTTATTCAAGTTTATTTTTTTTTGGATGAGATAGTGTATTACTAAAAGTTTCAGCTGTGTTTATTAAAGTCGAGCTGTGTCAAATCTGATCGTGGTTTGTATATATCTGTATATAGATGTGTCTATACATGTGTCTTTATATGGAAAGGCTAAATATGTAAAACGTAGATTACAGACCTGATCAAAGTAAGTAGAAAGGTCCTGAAATGGTGAGGACCTGGGAAAGTGCAACTATTTTTTAAAGAATTGGTAAATATAAGAAGAATGGTTAGAATGGCATTTCAGTTGAATTAACTGAAATGAATGATAATATTTGGCAGTATGCAAACAAATGGTATGACAGTTTGAAGCTTTTTTGGAATACGATTTCAGTGTGTGTGTGGGTAATAAGACCTACCTAGTTATGAATGTACTGGAAGTGATTATTAAATTTGCTTTATGGCAATGAAAGCAGAATCTGAACTTTTGTATTTGCATAACGTATTTTCAATCCATTTGGAAGACGTATCATCTGAGTGCTAAGTCTTGATGGATTAAATAGAATAGACTATCATCATCTCTCTGGGAGAGATTGGATGCTGAAAGACAAAACATAGAGAACCTAAATGTGGCTGTTTGAGTGACAGCTTGCTGATAACCAGTATTCTTGAGCTGGATACTCTTACTAGTTTACTCCTTGCCAGCCCTTGACCTCACAGGCGAGTACATAGAGGAATAGTACGCTCCTTCTGCCTATGGCTGTACTTTTTTGGTTAGTATTTGGAGCTCACTTGAGCTCAAGTATTTCTTTACAAGAGGTATATTCATTAGTGTCAGTTTGAGGCTTACATTGATTCTTGGAGTTGTAAGAACAACGCACAGGTCTTTGGTTGTGCTGAAAGATTTGTCAGAAATGCTCTGCAAAATTGACCATTTATTTTTCCTTGAGGGAAGCTGTATGTGGAAAAAATGTTTATTTTAGTTCTTTGTGTCTCATGCTAAATGAATGCATCTTCACAAGTAAACTTCTGTGCCTCAGAATGTTGCTTCTTGAAAGATGACCACAAATTCTGCCAGAAACTAGAAATGCACCTTAAATTCTGGAAGAGCTTCTGACATCAAAAGGAAAAGGGGATTGTTGTCAAAGTAATGGGGAAGGTGAGAATCACGAAAGAGATAAGCAGTATACTTCATCCTAAAAGGTGTGCCTTTTACTATACATAGAACATATAAGCAATAATAATCAATTTGAAGCAGGAAGGTTGACTTTAGTAAAAGGGCACTGTAACATTTAAATCAGTATTTTCTCTTGCTTTACTTCTGAATGTGATGTTTTCCAAACTGACATCCTTGCTTCAGATGTTTTTGGTAAAGTAATCTTGTAATTCTGCACACCAACCAAACCTTCAAGAACTTCGGGAAAATTTATTTCAACTGGTAGTACTGATGAGGCCAGTACTAAATGTGCTGGAACCCTTTCCTGCTTCTCTGTTGGCAGCTACAGAGCTTCTCTTGATAATGACATTTAAAGTTGAATGTAAACAGCCTCTTCAAGACTTAAAATTATGGCCTAATCTGAAAAGTTTACTTGGTGTATTACTTGTACGTGTTGTCAAATCTACTTGGTTTTCACTTGTGGAATTCTTCTGTTGAATTGCCCAGTTGCAAACTCCTTCAACTTCATCAAAATATGTGTTTTCTGGAAAGCTTCCATTGAGGACCTATTTCACATATATACTGTCTGCATATTTGTTATTAAAAAATATACTAAGCATAATCCTAATCTTTCTGATCTATGTCTGTATCTCCATAACAAGCATGGGCAGAAGGGAGTCAGTACCACATTCTTGATAACCAAGGAGTGCTTTGATACTAAGAAGAAAAATAAGCTTATGCTTCATCCTTATTCTTTAGTTTGGAGTTCGCAATCTGCATCTCCAATGACTGGGGATCTGACTCAGAAAGATTAATGAAAGTCTGTAGAATTTTCTCAACTATAGAAATGAACTGTGTGACAATTAAAAGCCATGTAAGCTTTTTCTGTCAGATCTGCAAGCAAATGCCACCTACTTGTATTTGGGAGTAGTGGCCATGAAAAAAAATTTCTAAACAATATGAAACCAAATATCCTCAAAAGGACAAAGGTTAGATGAAGCTGAACCTGTTTGGATGGAACAAGCTATGTATCAAACATTTTGCAAATGCTAATGCAGAGTTATCGGATATTCAAGAAAATTGACTTGTAATATGATTTTTAGCTGAATGATAAATTAGTTTAAAGCACTGATTGGAGAAGGACAACTGACAAAACCTACAACTAAGACTTAACAGAAGGGTTTGATCCTGGGGTCTTGCTATGTTCCATATTGACATTTCTGTAGTCTGATTTTCTTGTTTTCATGGGTTAAGTGTTCCTGAAGAAGTACAAAAAACAACTGAAGACGTATTGCTTAAGCCTTTTACTCTTGGATTAAGTAGATAAAAATTACATCAAAAATATTTCAGAGTCATTTTTTCTTCACCAGATTTTTACATGCTTCCCCCAATAAGGAGGCACTTTAGACTGGGACTTTATTGGAATTTGAGTCTTGAAGAATGCGAGTGTGTGTCAAACCTCACAAGCGTACATCAGCAGCAGCTACTGTTGTGTATTATCATGACAACAAATCTAAATTTGTTAATGACAGTTATTAATGACAAACACAACTTAATTTATGACATATCTTTTTTGCTATTATGAGTTCTGTCTCTCTGTTTAGACTTCCTTCTTTCATATCAGCCCCTCTCTTTTCCCATCATTCTGTAATTCTTTTTGGAGGGTTAAATTGCATGAGATAAAGTTGCCCAGAGTTTTGAAGAGGTTAGGAATAACTCTTCATGTCATATACTGCAAATGGGGACTTATGCCTGTGAACAATTGCAAATCATAAATGAAGCAAGACTGTCAGTGGGTGACAGAGGAAGAAGAAATTGCTGAAGAAATTCCCTCTACTGAACAGATGTATAAAGTACAGATTGATATGAGCTTTAGTTAGTTCTCTGGACTTCAAAATTGTTGTCACTTCCTTTTGTCTCAAAGAAACCCACCGCTTAATTCACTTATTCCAGAAGTTAGACTTGTTAAGGAATTTGGAAAGTTATTCTTGTCATTTCATAAAGTCCTTTTGAAATCTGTGGAGAATGAAGATAACTCAGAAATGTATGCCTTTTTGTCTTCTTGGGAGTTAAAGCTGAATACCTACTTCAAGAAAACAGCATTAAAAGTAGCTTTCCTGGTTTCTTACCTCTGCCGGAAAGAGGCTAGAGGTGGATCTCTACTCCTCCAAAACATAAGTTTCTATTTGGCAAGTTTTTTGGGTCATAGAAAGTACCCAGGAATTCATACTCTCAGCCAAATATACTTCTTTTGGTTTATATTCGTATAGCATAGAAAAATAAGTCTATGCAGATGATGGATGTGCTTTGCCATTGCTCCATATTGCAGTTTTACTTGCATGCAGGTCTGCTGATGGAATAAATGATTTGACCAGTAAATTCCTGTTTGCATTTACTTTTTTGGCTGAGCTGAGCAGGTAAGACAATAGCGGTACAAAAATTCAGAACAGAGCTATTACTGTGTTTGTAGTAAGGCAAGTTTGTTGTCACATTATCGTAAGTGTTACACACTTGTGGTAGTCTGCATATCAAATTCCACTTTAAGTACAAGTAAGCTCTGTAGCAACCTTTCTCAAGGTTGGGTGGATGTCTTTTTTTCTGCCCTCCTAGGATGGGTGTTTTTTCACAGCCAGAAGTAGGTTTATTTTGCCTCTCTGCTGTGACTATAGTGTTGATTACAGATATTTCAGCTGAAGCTTGTGATGGATAGCCAAGAAGCTGCAGTCACAAGCTGATTTATTCAAGTAATGTTATTGTATATGAAGCCTGTAGATGGTCTTAAGGATTTCAGAACAACTTGTGAGGGTTTAGCATCACAGTTACTAACCAGTAGCTTGACTGATATGTGTTATTTATGTAATAACTGCTGAACTGAACAAAGATTTGTTGGCAAATGATGTGTGTAGAGAGACAGTTATTCTAGGACTTTCTTTTGTACAGTCGTAGTGCATTAAAGATTTTTACCTGTGGGGAAAAGAAATTCATTTAATATCTTTAGAAGTTCTTTGTCCCCTCCTCCAAAGATGGTCAGTGACAAATGAAATATCACCCTTGCTGCAGCTGAGGAACGCTAGAAAAAATATTTTTCCTCAGGTCTGGACCAAGGATCCAAGATGCCATTCTGTAACAATGTTGTTGTGTTGATTTTTTTCAGCAAAACTGTCACCTACAGGTTATGACTTCACTCACTATTGGGTCTGAATGAGCTTTTTCTTTGTTCCTGGAAAACAGGTTTTGTTTTGTTTTTGTGGTAGCACTATCAGCCAAGAGAACTTCTGAGCATGTTTCACAGAGAGAAAAGTTGTCTTCAGAAGTTATGATATGCATTGGCCATGTAATGGAATATACACATAAACAGTATAGCCCAGAAGTACTGCTCTAAAAGTAAATAGTGATACTCTGCTTAGTTTTGTATGTTTTAGTCACATTTTTTTCCAAAACGAGGCTAGCTGAATCTTCCATTTTTTTTTTTAGTTAAAAGGGTTTTGTACCTACTAGACACAAATTGTTTTAGAGTGCTCTGAAGTTCTGGCTGATTCAAAACTCCTGAGACAGTTGCTAACCACTCAAGGAAGGCTGAAAGGAGTTCTATTTTCAATTTGCAGATTTCACACTTAGGCAAAAATAGGTATGTATAGAAGACTGTTGCTTCCATTCCTGCATTCTTAAAGGCTTTGAGAAATTAGCTTTGGAATTTGGAAATGCTAGCTTTGTAAAACTTTAACCCGAGAAATAAATTTATTTGAAAAGAAAGGAATTGCAAAATTTGTTGAACGTGAATATATGTGTTTCTACATCTTAGTATGCAGAATAGTATTTAGGGTTTCCTTAAGGGTAATAAGGTGTTACACTTTCGTTTGCAACTTTGGAAGAAATGGGATTATATGCAGAATCATCTTTAGAAGCAGTATCACAGATTTATCATCTGAGAAAATGGCAGTCCTTGAGTATTTACTAGTAGTTGTTGAAGCACCTTAAGAGCAGTGTGTTTTTCTTAGGATGAGGCAGGTAGTGCACATGCACCTGTTTGGGTGCCTGCAAATCACTTGATACGCCACCAGTACGTGACTAGAACACAACTTCTGCTAAATTCTGTTACTGGGACTGCGCGTGAGTGACGTGGTTGCTGCATGTTGAGTTTGTTTCATTGAAGGGAGCGTGTGCAGCCGTGACACGTGCGTGCTGGACATGTGCATTCCTGGCAGGTGATTTGTAGAATCATAGAATGGCCTAGGCTGGAAGGGACCTTAGAGATCGTCTAGTCCAACCTCCCTGTCATGGGCAGGGACACCTCTCAACTAGATCAGGTTACTCAAGGCTCCGTCCAACCTGGCCTTGAACACCTCCAGGATGAGGGCATCCACAACCTCTCTGGGCAATTTATTCCAGAGTCTTGCCATCCTTGTACTGAAGATTTTTTTTCCCCTAAGATCCAATCTAAATCTGTTTTCCTTTAAATCCATTTCCCTTTGTCCTGTCGGTGGACCCTTGTAAAAAGTCCCTCCCCAGCCTTTCTGTAGGTTCCCTTCAGGTATTGTAAGGCAGCTATAAGGTCTCCGCAGAGTCTTCTCTTTTTGAGGCTGAACAATCCCAGTTCCCTTAGCCAAGTGATTGTTCAAGTACGTTTGCACAGCGGGAGAGCTTACTTTCATTGCAATCGTTCAGTGATTGAGGGAGGAGAAAAGATGGGGTCCACAAGGAGACTTTCCGAGCAGTTAGCTTTTTTTCTGCCTCTGTCTGAAAAGCTTATATGAAAGAGGGGAGCGGTAAGTAGGCCGGTTGCTGAATAAATAATTTTGGTGGTGATATTAGTCCTTAGAACCACCTTTTGATTACTCTAGCATGTAGAGTTTAATGCAAAAGCAGGCATGATGCATTCAAAGGTAATGTATTTGAGAAATAGCCAAATTGTAAAATCTTAGAAGCATTTTAAGGCAGAATTACATAGCTAGGAGGAAAAAATCTATATTTATAGGGTTTTTTGTTGTTAAATAGTGATTCGATCTCCTTGTATTTGCTGTTGTTAATGCAAAAAAAAATTTGCAGATAGGTCTTCAGAAACATTTCTTCTAACATGCACACAGTCTGATAGTACACAACTGATGCTGTTGGAAAAAATCTCAAAAAATCCCATGGCAGTTCCTTTACCATATCTCCATTTCCCACGTATCCAACTTATAGTGCAAGCATAACTCCTTGTGATGAAGGGCACTCACATTTTCAAAGGGATACTTTACCTATGCTATTAAACCTAATTCTTCAAAGTCATTACTTAATAATTATGCACACTGTTCCTTTGAAGATGTAAACTACGTGGAGAATAATCATATAATTTCTGTACTCAGTCATCACTAGAAAATAGCTTTATTTCTAGAACAGTAAGATTTTTTTTAAAACTGGTTTGTAATAGAAGTGTTGAAATTTTTACTTTCCATTCAATAAAAAGGAGAGAAAATTTGAGCGATATGTGTAAAAACAGAATTATGTTTTAAAAGATTTGTAAGTCTGTAAGTGCAATGCTGCACACAGTGAGTAATGAAGTCTAAAGAGTACAGACCTCCACTAATGATTATTTAGGAAAATATGCAGAAGTTATAAATATAGACCTAATTAAAAACACCTTGAATGCTTTCATCAGCAATTGTTTCCCTTTATTAATTTTGTTAATAAAGCAGTAATTGGTCAGACTTACTGCGGAAAGAATGTAGAATCTTCTTTGTGCAGTTATTTTTCACTTTATGTATTTTCTCTCATTTCTCTATGCTAGAAACAAAATGTGACTAAATTGATGTATGCAATTTTTCATTGTGAAAATGGGCTTTCTTTAGAGCTTTCATTACCTGCTTTCTACACAGGTATAAGTGTTTTAATGGTGATGAGCATGTTGTCTGTTTCTCTGTCATGTTGTTTTCTTCCTGGTGTTATGAAACCACCTTTCTTTGTGACCCTGTGAATGTAGTTTAATTATAATTTTTTCTTAGATGACGTAAGCATTCTGATTTTTGGAGAAGATAATGACTCTCAAGAAGTTTATAACTAATACTCTTATTTGTCACTTCAGTGCTTTTATCTGATGAGAGGGCAGTTTGACGTTAGGAATGAATAGTATCCTTCATACTAAGAGAAATCACACAAACAGTATCTAAAAATACATCTTAAATGGACAGAAAGCAGATGTGCTAGTAGTGACAATGTCGGCATTGTTAGAAATGATTGTCATAAATAATTGTCAGTTATGTAAAACGAGGCCTGTATGGCCAAGTTGGAGTCAAGTAAATTCCTTAACAAGTAGTAATTAAAAAAAGCAGACCAGGCTATGCCTATTGAGTTTAAATGCAGTGCTTTCGGTCCACTTAATGCTGTTTTATTGAAGAAATGAAAGTGATTTTTAATATGCAGAAAGTCTGAGGTTGTTTGAATGTCCTGTTGTGTAGCTTTGCAGTAGGTTCTTTAGAAGCAGAGTTCCTGTCATCTTTCACATCTGCTTTGATGCCACATTTTGAGCTGTCTCTCTCACTATGCTGCGAGTTCTTTCTCCTACCTTACAAATGGGCAGGGCGGGCAGTTCTTTATTGTTCTTGTCCTATTAATTCTTCTAATGTAAGTATTTTGGAAGACATGGGAGGTAATTACAAGTTTTGTTTATAGATGGAAGTGGAGAGAGAGGTGAGAAGGATGCCAGCAAAATCACAACCTACCCACCAGGGGCAGTCCGCTTTGACTGTGAACTGCGAGCTGTACAAGTCAGTTGTGGGTTTCACCATTCAGGTAAAAAAAAGTAAAAATTAAAAAAAAAATCAATGTTAATTTGGTGTAGTTTTGTTTAATGTAATTTGTTTTCATTGCTTTGTGTTTATTTTCGGTAAGGTTGAAGAGGTTGCAGTGTCATTTTGTAGCCTATTATAATGTACTTCAACAGGGAAAAGAACTACAAGTATCATATATTGAGTTAAATTAGAACTTTTCAGCATTTTTGAAGTAATTTGAAAACATGTGGATAGTACAACTCTAGCCCTGCAATAGAGGTATTGGGTTGTAGAATATGGTATAGATCTCTTAGTGTTTCAGGATCGTTAACTGTGCTGTTCAGGCTAACCAGCACTGGTTACCATGTTAACAGGTGCATATATCAGAAAATATTGTGGTTTTTGTTTGTGTTTCAGTGGTTTTGATGGAGAATGGTGATGTTTACACATTTGGATATGGGCAGCACGGGCAACTTGGACACGGTGATGTTAATTCCAGGTGAGCTGGTAATTAAAGGACGTGATTATGTATTGCCTTACTGGTGCATAAAAAATGGCTGAACTTCTGTTTCTCTTAACTAGCGGGCATGAAAACCCAAGTATTGTCCAAATAAAGTTGATAGGCTCTTGTTCCACACTGATTTCACATAACCCCGTGGCTATAGGTACAGTAACAGTACTGTTGTACTCTATAGGAAATTTGTTTAATACATGAAGACTTCTGTGCTTACTTATTAGCATAGCTTTGATAATTGAGTTTGAAATGCTTGTATCTCTTCAATTCTCTCTACATACATGAGAATGACGTTGAAATCTCATCAAGATTTCATTCTTGCCGTAAAATATTCCATATGCAATAATTCAGATAGTATGATGTTGTAAACATAGATTGACCTCTTTCTGTTACATCATTGGCAGTAATTCAATGATAAATCTTCTTTTTTTATTGTTAATCCCTTAAATGCAGTCACTAAGCTTAGGTCTCACCTGCATTTTGTAGAGGCTTATTTTGGATGTCAGCATGAGAGTGATGTGTGTTTTCTTTATGGTCAGTGGAGATAGAGAAGTCAACAGAGTGTGGAGAGCTGTTTGACTAACCACCCGTCTAATTTAGGTGTGCTCAGTAGCTCAGTAAACTTCATGGGCTTGATCTCCATTAACTACAGTGAGAGCATAGATAATTAGAGGTGTCTTTAATGTGAAGCTCAATCTCATCCTTGGTATCTTATCTACTCACTAAAGTTAAAAATCAGTGTCCTGCCATAAAAGGAAATGTAATGATGTTGTTCTTTGGACACATATATATGCCATATAACATAAGATAGAGGATTCTGAATATTAGGAATTATTGAGGCTTTGCATATGACCAGTAATGCCCAGTATCCTTATGTAAAATGCCTAGAGAGGGGAGCATCCATTACCTGTCTTCAGTTCTGTCATTTCTCTTGTAGCAGTGAGATGAAAATTTCTGAACATCTCTCCTCCTAATCTCTTTGGAGACTTCTAAATCATTAATTTTGTCAAGTTTCTGAAGAAAACTTCATCATCTTTAAACTTTCATTGAATTTACTAAATAAAGAAAAGAGGGAAAGGGAAGGAAGGAAGGAAGAAAGCATACTGGAAGCATTACTTTGTATTGACTGTTGTACCTCATGGTACCCTCTAAACTGTTAGCCCTACTCAGTTTGCATTGAACTGGTGAATGCAGTCTGTGTTTCTGCCTATGGCAGAGGCATATCACCAATAAGTACTCTATTTTTCATTCCTGGAGATTCTCAGATGCTTGTCCCAAGCTACAACTGTTTTAGCTGGCAATTCAAGTCACTTCTAGACTGAGGCCGTTTTTTTTGTCTTTAAGACCGAAGAGGTACAAACAGCAGTGGCATTTGTACTGGTAACTTACTGTCTCCCGTTTCCAACTTTGATGAAATCACTTGGCTTTTTTGAAGGCATCGGAGCTATCTGCCATATATCTCTGAATTTCAGTCAGTAACCCCACATGTAGCTTATTTAGTCAGAAACTTTCTGGAGACCAGATATAGTTCCAAGCGAGATCCTAGAAGAGAACATGAAACATCTTGTGCCAAAGTATGGTGCTTAATCAGGCTTAGAAGCTGAGGAAATCCAAGTGACTTGGCATTGACCTTTGTGTCGTTCTACAACAGACCCTAGACAGTGTCTGGGAAAAAAAGCCTTGAAGAAATTTGGAGTATGTCCTGTGCATGAGAACTGGCTATAGTACTATATTGCTGTTTAGCACCATCATTCAATTGATAATTTCCTCATGAATGTACTTCTTTTTCCAGCTTTAAGTAGAGAGCTCTCCTCTGTCCTCACAGTAAGGGATTCAGAGAAGGAAACAGGGAATCCTTATGCAGAGTTCCACCTCAGTTGGGACGCAGTGGTGCTCAGATGGCCAGCTCCAGCCAGGTTAGTGGTACGTCAGTCATGCAGTGTGTCACATTGCCTGTCTTGACCTCAGGAAGACCAACATCTTCTGAATCCAGGAACTAATACTCTGCTGTGTTTCTAGGAGAGAAAGATAGAGGAGAGGAAAAAATTAAAAAGAAAAAAAAAGAAGGAAGTAATATTTAGGCAGCCTAGCTAGTAGCTAGTGTATCTAAATATGGAAGTCCCTGAAAAACAGAACTGTCAGGGAAAATGCTGGAACTCTTACTTTTGTCCAAGAAGCCATCTTCATTGTCAGATGAGGCAATGATGGAAGTTCCTGGGCAGGGACTGATGACTTATCTTTTCTGAGACTTATGTCTTGCAGTATAAAGATTTACTAGTCAGACTGTATTTTAGAAAGTCACAAAAGTGACTGACTATTTCGAATGCTGTGTACCCGTCCTTAATTAAGAGTGTACTGGACTCCTCTGTTAGAGTATGGTAAACACCACAAATATTCCTCCTATTTCAGTAGGGAGTAATATGTTATGTGCCCTAGAAGGACTTCAAGCTATTTTTTTATGCACACAAGCAAACAAAACAGCAGATGAACAGGATGATGTGATTGTCTATAAACCATTAATAGAACTGAAATGCCATGGATGAACAAGCAATGTGCACGAGGCGGTGTTACTTTTTTCTCCAGTCTTTAGCCATTCACAGATGGATCACTTGAAAATACAAGAGATCTGTTTCCTGGGAAGGCATTTTATCCATATCAGTGTGCTGGAGCCATTAAAACTGCTCTGCATAGGCTTTCTGTTGTAAAATCCACAGTGGCAGATAGTGGCAGATGAAGGATTTGTCAGTCTCTGCTTATATTCTCCTCATATTAGATGCTGGTGGATAGAAACTCAGTGGAAGCTAGATACTGCAAAGCAGTTCTTGTCTTGGTGGTAAATAGCAAGTCCTGTATTCATCCAAGCAAAAGCCTGTTTGTTGCTGATGCTTTTCTCGAGAAGCTGGGACTTAAAATTCCAGGATCTTTCTATTATTGTTCAAAATTTGACTGCATTTCGTATATAAACTGTTGACTTCAGCACTGCGTTAGCAGGCAACTGATCTGGCAGTCAAGCTCCCAAAATGGAACAACTGAATTACGACTGGTGTGGCTTTGCTTCTGAATGTTCAACAATAACATGGAAGAAAACTGAGCAGACCCTTCCGTGGGCAGTCAGCTGTTAGAATATAGTCTTTACTCTTTGTCTTCAAATATTGCTAGGGAAAAAAAATTTAAAAAGTGTTACATGATCTCTAATAGGACTGTGTTTCTAGGTACATTACCCGATTATTTTACTTGAGTGATGCAATACAGGTCTTATTTGCATCTTTTCACCGAACTCCCAGTTACCTCTCAAATCTTAAAAAAAAAAAATTTAAAAAAATCTCCATTTTCTTTTTTAACTCTGTACTATCTGCCTCTGCCTGCAGCTGGGAGAAGTTACTACCGATTTCTTTTTACCCACTACGCAGTAACTACTTGCAGTGAACCTGAATTTGGAGCACCCTGAGCCGGTGCCCCAAGTGACTCTGCCTGGAAGCAGCAGGCGTTGGGCAGCTGGAGCAGCACCATGGACAGCGCTCGCTGGAGCGGCTGATGCAGGACGAGTTTTCAGCCCCCAAGTCAGCGCTCAGAAATGGTTTTTACCTTCAGAATGGAAAAAAGTTTTAGCATGGGCAGCCAAAATGCATTTGAACTTTCTACAGGACCCCAAGTTAACTGATGCCTGTATATCTGCTGCTTTTCATTCAACAATCTTAACGTTTTCCCAAGGGATCTCAGGTTGCTTTCTGCTCATTGGTCTTCTGTGAATCACCTGGATCATATCTAGAAGCCAAAGAATCTGTGAGTTTGGCAGCAATCGACTCTGTTAGAGAAAAATACTTTCTCTCATTTGAATGGGGAAATACCGATCATCAAAACTTTGTCCAAAGAGTCTTTCAGACTTTCTAAGTGTTTATGCTGAGCTTTTCCATGTTGAGTTTCCAAGAGACAGGTTTTTTTATTCCATATTTATCAGTCAAACTGTCTTACTGTATTTTTCAAAATCCCTCTTCCTTTTATGAAGTGAAAACTATGGTTTGTAATTTTACTTTTTTTTTTTTTTTGGATGTAATTGTCTCAAGCTTTTTCCTGTTCATTTCTTTGGTTGATATACTGTAGCTGGCAATTCCAAAAGCTGAGTGACCTTAAAAAAAGAGCTGTTTAAGAAGGTGTTGTATCTCTTTGTATTAATTGCTAGTCCAGTTTTGCTAGTCCAGTTTTGCTCTGCTGCTGCCAAGGGAATATCATACACAGTATTCACATAATATTGCCAGTGGATTCAGTTGGAAAAACAGAAAGATGAATAGTTTGGGTGATAATAACTTAGTTCAGAGAGATGAAATGTTCATTTTTAATGTTTTTTTACAAGCATAGGATTGATAATTCCATGGCTGCAACTATCATAATTCTAAGGGAGAGAAAGAATTTAATAAAGTATTTCCCTTTAACAGGAGTGCTTTTGGACTAGTTGTTAATTATGTTTTATTTTTGCTTCAGTGACCTTTTGAGCTTCCTTAAAGTTAATGGGAGGAATGTTTTTCTGTTTTTAATATGTTTCTTCATTGATGGTGGTAAACTTTCCTCTGTATATCTGTGTATAATCTTACTGATCACAGAATCACAGAATGTTAGGGACTG
>NW_009714468.1:0-20883 GCF_000703405.1 Apaloderma vittatum
GTCCCCCCTGAGTCTCCTCTTCTCCTCTTCTCCAGCTGAACGCCTCCAGCTCCCTCAGCCTCAGCATCTGACACATGCAAAATACATTGCAAAGCTTTTATTCCTGCCCTTCCTGGGCGAATTCAAGTCTGCCAACCCCCCTGCCATCACCTACAGTAGGCTGCTTTCTCGCAGCTCTTTCAGTGCCAAAGCCATTTGCAGAAATTCAGAAGAGCAGCCCAGTGTGCTCTGTCTCTTGGAGTGTTTTTACTGTTCCAAAACCTCCAATGCGAAATGCCCCAATCGTTTGCTCCTACCTAGCACAGATACATCCTTACTGAGCGTTTTAACCTCGCCACATACAACAGTTCATCAACTACTGTTCACCTCTCCTGTGTTGCTGAAATTTTTCACACACGAATCAATGAGGCTGCCAAATATACTTTCACTTACTGGATTAGTTGCCACTAACTCCTGATTGTTGGCAACGGCGGTCAGTGAAATTATGGTTACGACAGAGTTGCAAACAAAAGAGAAAAATAGATTTTTATGCAGAGTAATCCTTTGGCAGCTCAAGCTCCTAGAAAAGAGAAACAAGAACAAATGAATACGCAAGGGGACAACCATGTGTACTTGGGGACAGCTCTGAAATTTGGAAATACTAGAGCTCTTTATTTACTGAGAAGCCTGACATCAAACCCTCTCTTCAGCTCCAGATCAAATTTAATAGAATGATGACAAAGGCAACGCCTTCCCTTTGGTGCCAACAGGAGGCAAAGCCAGTACATACACTTTCAATATGCTCACTGTGAAGGACCTGCTTTGTAGTGGCTATCTAAAAAGATTTGAACAGCAACGACGTGTTTTGGAAGATTTATACCCTTTTTTTGTTACTATCTGAGGTCTTGCCCAATTAACTATTATACCTGAGCTCAAAGAAGCTGTTTTAGTCTGCTTCCATCTACCCAAACCCAGTAAAATTTTTTGTGGATAATTCTCTTTTACTCACATTCCAGTCATTTTTTTTTTGCTTAATCCTATACCTAGAGAAACACCCCAAATAAGTAAATTAATGCAAATCTGATCTTGACTTTTTGTACATAACAAAGTTATAAACAGTATATAGGATACAATTATAAAATGCAATACATAACCGCATTTAATTGTGCTAATTTTCAAGGTTTGCTTTTAATCTTGCAATAAAACTAAAGACAAAAACTATAAAATGCAATACATAACTGCATTTAATTCTGCTAATTTTCAAGGTTTGTTTTTAATCTTGCAATAAAACTAAAGACAAAAATATACTTGAAAAGACTTGGTGTTCTTTTTTTTAAATGGTGATTCAATAATATTAAACAATCCTAGAAGTTGAACAAAGTCACAGAAAATTGCTGTTTATCTGCTATTCTAGAGAAAGTAAGTCTGACAGTATGATTCCAAGAGTCAGATGTGCTTCTTATTCAAGTTTTTCCAAAGAAATTCAGCTTTACCAACACAAAAGATGATGGAAAGCCTATATGGATGCAAAAATAATTCAGAACACTGGGATATTAAACCTTAACGCTAAATTAAAAAAAACAAACAACAAAAACAAAATCAAACAAAATGAGTTTTCTAGTCTTTTCAAATAACATGCCTAGAAGCAAAGATCAAGCATGGACATTGGTGACTCATTTTTAAGTCAGGAGAGCAAGAGGGAGAAGAAACTTTATATTTTAGCGAAGAAATTCAGATATGGAATAGTCACAAAAGCTGGAGGAGCATGTTGCAAATGACTGAAAACATGAAACAAGAAACAAAATGACCCCACTGAGCGAGAGAGAGACAGTCAATAAACGCTGGCTACAAGAGAAAAGTGCACTTCTTGGCTGTTTTCTTTGCGGCTGCCACAAGAGCAGCGTACGGAGCACCCCAGAGATAACCTGAATTTCACAGGTTTGGATACCACGAACTGGGGAGAGGTTCTGCAAGTGAAGCCTCAGAGCCCCGAGCCATTCTGAGTCTTATGTCACTAATGTGAGGGCAGGAACGCGCTCTAGAAACCAGCAATTCCCTGCAGCACATGGAACTACCCTGCAGGAACCTCTAGTTGCCCAGGGTTACTTGCCTGAAGAAAAAAGAAAAAGCGCCCGTAACACAGGTTTAGATATGAATTAAGTGATATAATGGATAGGCTTTTAAAAATCTTCTATCTTCTGTTTTATTGCCCAAAACCACGTAAAGCTTTGATTATTACAATACACGGGTTTTTTTATGTTCTTTGAAAATGTATTTTGATAGGGTTGGTTTTTTTCATGTATGGTTTATATAGGAAAAGAGAGGCAGGGCAACGCTAGATTCCAGAGCTGAGGGCTTTGTGTAAACAAGCCCTGAAGAAGTCTGGACTTCTGTCTGCTTATTGTTAAGATTCAATGGACAGGCAAGGAAAAGCACGTACAGCTAATGGGGCCATCGCGTCGGGTCATCCCGCAGCTGTTCCTGTTGAATATTCAAACACACCCACCCACACCCACCTCCACCCATGCAGAAAAGGACTGAAAGGATCACCGGACAAGAAAGCAAGATTGATGACTGCTTTTGGTCATAAAAGGATTTTCTTCCTCCCCACCCTCCCTCTTCTGTTACCCTGCCTACATTCCTTTTTCTGACCGTTTTTCTTAATGACATAATATCCTTTAATCACTTAATTCTCATAATTATGACCTAAGAACATTTGAATGACCTACTCCTGGTTTAAAACATGTGCAGTAAAATAAAAACAGACATCCTGCTAAATTACCTGTTTCCCTTCCTATTTTGACTCCTGTACGTCTTGGGCATTAGGGAAAAAAACATTTCTCCAGAAGAAAAAAGGTAACATTTTCCAAAGCCCTCTAAGGGAACTTTTTAGGGTATCTGAATAATGCAAAATTCAACAAGTGAGACTCATATATGCACCTAAGGAGAATTATTCAAGTGGATTATTTAAAGTATTAACCTACCAACCTATCATTCAGTTGTTTGCCCGCTCCTTACACCCTGTGTTGCCATCCTCTATCTTCTGTGATTTCCCACCATGCTTGATCAGCAACAATCCCTTTATTTCAGGTGGGTTTTTTTTCTTTATTTGTCAGGGGCAGGGGGGGCCATCTTTCAAATTATAGCTTCCCGTCCTCTGAATTCAGTGTTTAAGTTTTCCCTTGCCTTGTTTTTCTTTCTTTAGGAAAACCACACAACTATTTTAATAGAAGATTTACACATACACGTATGAGAGTTCCAAGTTTATAGCCCATTTTAGGGGCTATAAACCAAGATGGGCAAAACCAAGAAATACAATCCACTTGGGGAACACAAGTCACAACGGGACAACTATTTCCAAACGCGACAATTTTCTGAAGACAAAACAGAATTTCAAATGAAAAAAAAAATTCGCAAAAGCTTCTAATATTAGAAGAAAATTATAATTCAGAACACAAATAGTTGATATTTGAAAAGCTGAAGGTATTTTTTTTAAAAAATGTCCTTTTTCCTAGGTAGAAAAGTAGCACCTTTCTAGTCGAACCTATAGATATTCTAAGGGTCAGCAATCCAGCATATATCATCTGGAAACTATCAATCAACTAACACAGTAACTTTTTGGAAGCCTGACAAATTGAAAGGCATCCTCACACAATAGCAAATAAAAAATATTAAAAAAGAAAAAAAAAATGAAGCCCACCTGTTAAAGCTATGAATACTTATATAAGCTTCAGCTGATACATAATACATCCTGGTATTAATCTAGTTCCTTAAATACCCTTCTGGTACTAAAAATACTTTAGAGGAACTGTACATCCCAAGAGAACAGCTTGCAGAGGACTTTCTTTAGCTTCCTTTAGATTTGGTAATTTCCTTTTATATCCAAACATAACTAGAATTTAGAAAACGTGGTTTGTGGGTCTGGATTAATTCCAATGGTTCTCTGAGGAGAGATGATCCCTCAAGGGAGAAAAAGATCCCTGGGGTTTAGACAGACCCGACACAATTCTTTTGGTAGTGAAGCAGATCACTTGCTTTTGCAGTAAGGGTCACAAGTCAGGATGAAACTTGCCTGGTTTTCAGATTATAGTACAGAAAAGCCATGCTTTACTGTCTCTGAACCTTCAAAGCCATATCATATTCCAGATCTTTTAGTTTTCTGCCGAGAAGTCTACAACAGAGCATTTTTCTTGTCACATTAGATATTCAGGTGGTTAAACTTTGTGGCATTTATAGCCCTTTTAACAGTTATTTAATTAATAAGAACCCCTAGCCATTTCACGTACTGATTTTGTGGAGAAAAAGCGAATTGGGAAATAGCAAGCATTGTTTTTACAGGTCACATGCAGAGAAGTTAATTAAAAAATATAAATGCTTTGTCCTCATGAAAAAAAGTCAGAAAAAGCTGAAAAGTCATCTTGAATATTAGATTTCATCAAAAGAAACTACAATGTTTGAACACAGTGGTTTGTTGGGGGATTTGTGAAAATGTTGGCCCAGGACTTGGAGAAATCCTGCACAACTAAATTTGAAACAGTATTTTCATCCAGATTTTCCTAAAGAGTCGGTTTTTTATCTAGTATCTGCTTCTCCTACCAGAATATGAGAAAAGCAAAATCTAAGCTAGCCCCACAGTCACTGGTGTATGCTATTCATATTTAAACGTTAGGGGAATTAAAAAGAAAAAAAAAAAGGTAATCTTTCATGGGAAAGTAAGTTCACAAAATGTGCAGCAAACCAGCTAATTTTAAAAGATCTGTGCATTGGATTACAAGTTGTTGTGATGGCGATTCACTGCTCATATCTTCTTTCAAGAAGGTAACAGTGGACACCACACAACTGGCACAGGCATAACACAGTGAATAAAAAAAAATCTAGATTATTTTTATTATTCCCATTCCTACTGTAGCTCTTAGCCTTTCTTTAGAGTTTATCATACTTTGCTGCTATCTACTTTGGAATGTTACTGTACCTATCACGCATCATCAGTATTTTGGCTTCCACTTGATATTTAGTTTGGCTGATGCTTAGCATATCCACACCGTCAATTATTATTACCTGCTTTGGAATGTTACTGTACCTATCACGCACCATCAGTATTTTGGCTTCTACTTGATATTTAGTTTGGCTGACGCTTAGCATATCCACACCGTCAATTATTATTATAAAAAACTCCAACATGCCAAACGCCAAAAAAAACTAACCAAACCAAAATCTTCCCATTTTCCCATTTCCTTTCTTCGATATATTCTTCAGTGTTGGGCTTGCGGATTTGGGATTTTAGGTTTCTGGGAAAAGAAACCTGAAATTTTATTACAATATAATGCTCAATGCCTAATCAATATATTGACTTTCTTCACCTTTTCCTCCACGTGATTTCATTGGTATGGTTGGAATTCCAAACAACTGAAGCTAGGATTGTGGCAACCACTGATATTTGGCAAAGGATTTGAAATCTACTTACTTAAAATAAAAGAATATGCCAAGGGAAATCAGAAGGGATGCAATTGAAAGACCATGTCCGATGATCGCCAAGTAATACAAATTCAGAGCGGTCTGCAATACAAGAACAAAACAAGCACCTGTGACGCATAAAGATCTACTCTTGATACAGAGCACACTTACACATCTCTTCTGCATATAAAATTACTTAAAATAGGATTAAGAAAATAAAAACATTACAGATGAATCAAGTTCAGAATCCTGCAAATCAGTATCTTACTTAAATCTCTTTCTGTAGGACGTACAACAGATTCATGGAAATCATGCCTAGAACTCACCTCTTTTCAGTTAAAACATTAGGTTTCTAATATATACTGTTGTGGTTTTTTCTGTGCATTTACATAAATCTGGCTATTTATGCTACTGCACTGGCTGCATTTCCGTCTGAGGCTCGATTCACAAAAATAAAACAACTTGTAATTAAAACTTGTGCTTCCTATATGAATGTATATATTTTTTTCCTCATAGAAGGTGTTTTTCCTGCCATTTAAAAATACTTCTTTCAAAACAAGCTGTGATTATGATATTGAAAAATTTAGTTTTCATTCAGCATTTAAGGAAGAGCATGAAAAAAAAAATCAAAATTGACTCAAAAATAGTGAAAACTAAACAGTCTTGTTAAATAAGCCTACCGCCAAATTACAGAATTACAAAAAGCTGGGTAGATACAAAAGACAAAAGAGAGGAACTAGTAAATTAATATTTGGAATATATACAACATGTTATAATTGATTCTTTAAATTAACAAATATATTAAATTCCACTAGTAACAAACCCCCTGCTTTCAGTCATCTGCCTCACAAAATTGCTCTTGTTGCTTTATATGTAAGATTATTCATGTTCATTTTTCATAAAGCGGGACCTGCATGGACGTGCTCCTGTCTGAATAAGGGCCTCCCAGTTCCCAGTCAAATACTAGCCACGAATTACAGCATCTTGGCTAGTAGAATTAAACTGCCTCACGACCTGAGAAAAAGCAATACAAGACTGCCTTATGATCATCTATCACCACTTTCCTCAACATGTTTTCTAGGCAAATGCCCTAAAGCACTCTCGACAGCAATGATACAGGCATTTAGGATCTCTACTAGTCGTTAGTATTCTTAGCACTATCTGCTATTATTGAGCTCTTTTCCATGAGGTTCCAATTAATTTAGTCTATCCTGACCTGCATTTTATATTCCTAGTTCTTGCACATATACAGGTGCAGTATAGTGAACCTGGTTCATGGCTGGACTCAATGATCCCAAGGGTCTTTTCCAACCTGAATTGTTCTAGGATTCTATGATACTACTGCTTCCAATAACTGAATCTTTAATAGACACACTTATCCCACGATCCTGTGGTGGATCCACTCAACAACAGCGTTCTTACACTTATTTGAAAAAAAAAAAAAAAAATTAGCTTTGCTTTTCACACTGGGGGAAAAAAAAAAACCAACTAAAAACCAAACGCACAACCCAAAACATCTGAACTCTACTTTTACTTATGAATCCCGAGTAAAACTTCAGTTGTGCATCTGCTGTAAATCTGTCACTGAGCAAACTGGATAAACCCAGGGACTCGGCACAATGTCCAGAGATGTGCAAACCTCCTGCAGTTCTGCTGGGCTTGGACCCTATTTCCAAATGATAGAGCCCAGCCTAAAGGGCTCTTCTTTTAAGGCACACACTTTCCTTACCGGTAGGTGACTGCGGATGACCTAGACAAGTAATAGCACCTACATGTTAAAAATAATCATAAACACAAACCCTAAATTTGTTATTCAAGCAGTCAAGTCATGTTGAATATTAGATTTCATTAAAAGAAACCACAAAGTTGAAACACAGCGTTTAAACAAAGTAGGCTGGGGGTTTTTTGAGTCTGTTTTGCCCAATTCATCCTTTTCATGCTTTCTTTTTTTTTTTGCATTTTCCTGTTGCATCAACTCCACTGCCAGAGTTTCAAAGCCTGTGAATTTTTTCGGATCGGTTTCTTGACGCTGGTAACATACATTCAGTCCTTTCCTACCTTCACTTTTTCATGCGTATAGATATTACACTGGGTATAGTTTGTCCACGTTCTGTTGCTTTCTGGGTGTCTAAACCAATTCCCACTTGGATCACAGATCTTCGTAACTTTTTCTACAGTCAGAATAGATTGGAAGGAAAACAAAAAAGGAAAAACACAACAGTCAGCACTGAAGTTCTACTTCCTGATGCCTAGTATTTAATAAAGAAAGATTGGCAAACCAATGACAGCTTTATTAACGTGACTAGAGAGACATCGTTTGTTGCAATGAATTCTGAGATTTATTTTTTTTGCTTGGCAAGGGCAAGTGATGATGTGTTTTTCTTAAGAAAACAAATATATTTCTCTCCTCCAACCTGGTAAATATCAAAAGACACAAACCCAACTGTCTGAGCTATCAGACGAAGTGACAAGGATAAATGGCTTGTTTAACATCCAAGATCTAAACTGAAATCTGACATCCTACTACTGTAAATTCAGATAAGACAGATCAATAGGGCTGTTTGTTCAAGAACCAAACTGGAAAATTTCTGGGACCACACAACAAATTCGTGTGTCAAACACAAAGAGGACGAAAGGACCCAGAGAAATATCAAATGCAGCAGAAAGAGTGGAAGTCAATGACATTTTCCTTGTGCTCACAGAAAAAGATTCACTTGTGGGAGAAACTCGTGCCAACTTCAACTGCTAAATTGAGGTAAAAGAATAAGTCATAGTTCTGTTTGTCTGTCAGAAACAAAAGCTCATCTCTGAGAGGAACAAGCTGTGATCTAACTTTAATTTGTATATCCTAATCTACAGAATCCCTTGAGGACGTATTTCAGAAAAGAGAACAAGTTACTTGTCAGGTTTTTTTACGTGATACGGGGAAAATGCAAATAGTAGGTTTCAAGTTAGTAAAATTCTGGAGCATTAGTGACCAGAGAGGGGCAAACAGGAGGCATCAAGCACCCAAACCCTCATTTTATTGAGGCATATCTTGATGCAGATGCCTGTGCACACTTACCTGATGGGTTGAAATCCTGAAAGTAGTCAGGACAACGCTGTACTGACACAGTTCCAGCAGCGACATCACTCCAACACAACCAGCCATCCCACGTCCTGTTACAGTAAGGACCTGTGAACAAGGCGAGACCTGGTAATCAAACAACAACCCTTTCATAGTACTGTTTCAAAAGCAAGATCTAAGACTGCATAAGGTTTCTCACTTGCAGCAGTGAGGAAAAAAACAGAAACACGAGATTTGTCAGTGGTGAACTAAAACTCCAGTTAACAGAAATAGTTCCTTACATGTACATTTCTTTGAACGCTTTTTAAAAATCCATTGCCATTCCCCTTGAAATGGTCTATATCTACATTTATAAACCCAGATCTAGAGCAAGTTAGGCAAAAAAGTCCTAAACCAGTTCAGACCAAGCAGCATGCACGAATAAAGAACCCTAACGTTGCAAAGCCCATCTCACAGAATCACAGAACGTTTGGGCTTGGAAGGGACCTCGAAAGATCATCTAGTCCAACGCCCCCGCCAACTTTTACTGAATTTACTTCCATTTTGGATGTATAGCAAGCTTATACATATGTTTGCTAGTTCGTTGAAGACTAGGGGTAGCCTAGAAGCTATCAGAAAGCCTGGTTGGGAGGCAGCCCCCGCTCCTCTGCCTGGGGAAGAGCTGAGTCTGCAGCAGTCACCATGGACGGACACTTGTCCAAGTGCTCCAGGAACAGGGAATCCACACGTCCCTCAAGAGCTTCTGGCAATGCCTCACTGCACCCACGCAAAATTTTAACATCCAAAATAAACCTCCTTTGAGAAGAAGCTGAAGGCATGCAGGGTGACTGACCCCCTCTACAAACCTTAAGATGTTTTCATTATCTTTCTTCAGTTTTCTTTTTAAGACTTAACAACGTCCCCCATCTCAAAGGTGACATGTTTCAAACGTGTAATTCTTCCTCTTCTCTTCCAGTTTGTCCAGATCCTTCTGAAGCTGTGAGGCCCCAGGCTGGACACAAGCTTACACTGTCCTACCCATTTCTGACCTCTAGACATTCAGTTTCTTCAAAGAATCATTTCGGAAGTGAAAAAAAACTCATTGCAAAAGAATGCAGTTACCTCTCCTTGCCTCAAAAATCATCCAATGTCTCCAGAAATTATAAAGTCAGAAAGAGTGAATACAACAACATGTGGAGTTACTGAGGTTAATTCTGAACGAGTTATCAGAAAAAGCATAATGACACTCACACAATCCTCAGAGAAGGGAAATTACGTATATCAAGAACTTTCAATTTTTCAATGCAGATGTGACAAAGGTATTATAAAAGCATGAAATGAAATAAAGAGCAAGACTAATTAGTCATCGTTTTTTAATCTGAATAGCAAATAAAAGTAACATTTTCTTATTGCATCAGAAATAAAAGATTTGGATTATATAAGAAGTGGTGCTTTGGGCAGGTAATATAACACATTACTTTATCGTCATGAATCCCAAAGTGACGCTTCTAAAAAATTGTACAAATACTGTTACAGCCTGGAAAATTATTGCTACTGGGAAATTAATACAAGTAAAGGACCCTGTAATTATATCTGTTGACAATTTGCCCTTGTAAAAGGTTATAAGAAAATAACCTCTACCTTCTTTCCTATGAATAGGATCTTGCATAATTTTCTGGTAGCACTCATACTGTGCTGTCATAATTTTATTCCGTGTAACGCTTAGTTGAATGATGTCCCCCGTCATATTCTGATGACCTTCAGATGGTATGGCAGTAGCAAAAAACTAAGAGGAAAAAGAGAATTTTTTAGCAAGTTACGTACAAACTCCAGTATAAACTTCTTCACTCTTTTTTAATATTATGCTACTGAAGGAAAGTGATCTTCAAATTTCATTACTGACAACACAATTCTGTGTTTTTCTGGTTAATTTAACCATTCTTCTTAATACTGAATCTTGACAAATATGTCCTAAATCAGCATGGTTTACACGATTATTTACAAATCTGCAAGATTTGGAAATAATAATTGAAAAAGGCATAGAAAGCACTGAGACAGGCAGAAGCATATAAACAGCTTTTTGCAAAATTCAGTAAAATATATTGAAGCTACTTTGGAAGGGACCTTAAAGATCATCGCCCAGGTTGCTCTAAGCCCTGTCCCACCTGGCCTGGGACATTCCCAGGGATGGGGCATCCATAGCTTCTCTGGGCAACCTGTGCCAGAGTCTGAGCACCCTCCCAGTGAAGAACTTCATCCTTACATCTGATCTAACTGGCCTGAAAGGCATTTAAATCAGGCCCCAAATGATCCTTTATGAAAAGAGACTTTCTGTATACCGTATAGGCAGTTTTCCACTTGTTTAGAACCATAACATTAGTTGTTTCTGCATTTCCATATTAATATTGTCTATGGTATTCTGTACACACACTTATTAAAACTGGAAGGGATTAAAAAAAAAAAAAATCATATGACTCACCAGAGTAACCAATAAGAAGAGCAAAAACGTGATCCAGTTTTTTGTCATTTTTGTAGTCCGTGCAGTGAATTTTATGTTGTTAGTTGAATGGACTCAAACTGCAACACGGAAAAAAATAAAAAAAGTAGGAAGATATTTAGTAATTCATGAAAACTAAACTAGACGAAAGACTTGATATTTTCTTTCTGAATTCAAACAAATCAAAGGTCTTTAATTTTTATTCACACACAGTGATGCCATGTGATATACATGGCGATGTACAACGTGATGTGAAAAACTTGCGCTGAATTCAGGAGGAGTGAATCCAAGCAGCAGGGTTTTTCATGCACTGCTGCCTCCGCTGCCTCAACTAACAGCAGCTCTCCAGAGGGTTTGTCTCAGTCAGGCCGCTGATATCAGCTCTAACAGATATGGAGCAATTAGCCTGGGAATTCCAGTTGACTCCTTGACATCTTCGCCTTTGGGCAACCACCACAAACTGCAGTTCAGTTCCCTCTAAAGCAGACTTAGACTTTCCCAAAACACACGCACAATTATTTGTCCTTCTTTTCAGAGCAGCTGGTTTCTGATTTCGCCATTTCTGATCTACGAAGGAGCCACTTTACCCTGAAGTTACAACTTCACGAGGATTCTGTGATGGCAATGCAAGAATTAACTGTGAGCTGTCAAATGGCTGCGGTATCTGCCGTAGCTGTAAACCAGTTTCTTACGTGATGTGAAGGAAACAGAACCACCCAAACCAGATACAGTCATCTTACAGTGCAGAATACTCTTGGGATTGATTCTTGAATTTTGCACCTCAACCATAAACCACACAAAATTATTTATTAAGCATAACCCTGCTGTGACAACTCCCTCAAGAGGAAGGGAAATGTGTAGAGATTCCTCATGCAATATTTCACCATGCCCTGAAGTATCTGGAAAACATCGCCAAGTGGGAATTGAGATAAGAGCCTCTTATGCTTGCATGGTAGCCAAAGACCTCCCTATATTTAGATTATTACAATTGAACCACTTCTCAAAACCTAAGTATTTCGCTGTACTAGCATTAATGACACTATTATCAGCCAAAATGAGTTTAGCTCCCTTGAACAGATTAATTCACTACAAATAACACACTGCCACTCAGGATACAGAACTCACGTACCCCAAAGGTCCCTCATATACCTACCTCAAAGATCATCTTGCCAAGTTTATCTTGCCCAGTAGTGACGCTGGGGATGACAAATAACTGCCAGAATGTTGGCCAACAGAGGTAATTTTACAAAAAGCTCATCCTTTAAAAAAAACCCAAACCCATACAAACCACAAGCCAAACATAACTGTCTTATTCACAAAAAAAGCGCAAGCATTCTCTGTCTACTTCTTCACTGGGATTGGGTCCTATTAACAGAACTGTAATACAATAAACAGTATTTTGTATGACACGCTGACTACAAAATATGAGTTCACTGCTGTTTATTGCACAGCTTGATGCAAATACAAGAAATGTGTTGTAAAATCAGTTACTGTTGTGCCTGTTTAACTCAGACTAAAACCATCAGTAACCTCCCCTCCATTTTTACCACTGGCATGCAATTCTCTAACACTGATTGCTGGAAATTGCACAGGTAATTCAGCGAGATCCTGTTCTGAAGGCTCTTAAAACACTAAAAAGAAGACTAATTAGCATACATTAAATATACTCTCAGTTTGAGCTAATACTTCAGTGGAAAATCCACATATGGTGAGAAGGCTACAGGGAACAGAGAGTTGTAAAAACCACCATCTGTTAACTAAACAAAAATCTAAATATCTTTGTCCAATGACTAAAGACTGACAGAAATCCACATGTAAACGAATATATCTGAATTAGCAAAGAGGCAATATTATTTCACTTCTACACAATAATTGGGGGCAAGAGAGATTAATTCAAATCTATCACAACTTATAGCAGTGCCCATTTACCTAGCAAGGAAAAAACCAAACCACTGGCCTTCGAAGGCAATGGAATTAACTACGTGGTTGAAAAGTACTCGAGCAATCTCTCTCTGAAGTATCCCAAAGCCCATCTGCTCAGGGTTAAAAGCCATAAATAATGTACAGAGGAGAAGCGAAGAGGCTAATCAAGTAGGACATAGCAACCATAATTTAGTGTAGGTTTTTCTATATATGTTTACAAGAATTCAAAATAATTTTATCTATAATAGTTCCAGAAATCCTTACACTAAAACAAATGTTGGACGGCAAATATAAAACGTGCATTCAGTTATTGCCCTCAGTTAGCGTTGCTTATTTTTGGTTATCTAAAAGATAGAGCATCTTATAAACAAAGACAGAATTTATCTCTTTGATTTGCAGTACACTGTGATTTCTGTTTCACAATATCAAAAGTCACTCCTTAGCTTGGTTCCTTTAATGGGCAAAAATGTTCTTATATTTAGTGGGTTTGTAGACATTTCCTATCAACTATTCCAGTATCCACTGCTAAATTATCAGTTCTTCCCAGGAGATAAAAGACTGTCAATTCCTTAATTCACTCTGTGCCTTCCACTCATTTCTCACAGTCGCTAACCGTGAAAAAACCCTTTATATACAGAGAAAAAAAAAAAAATCCTTTTTCTAAACATCACTACTTCTGGACTTCATTACAAAATACAGGATGAAGGTCGTTTGGATACCCGTTTGGACTTCCGGAAAGCATTTCTTGCATCCCTACATGAATTCATTCACTCAACATCGATTCCAGTGAGTTTGGACAAGAGCTTCCCCGGGCTGATTCAATGCTTTGAGAACGGACAGCAACGTAGTCCATTGCTTGAGGCAGCAAGCCAGCACTGCCGAGAGAGTCAGGCTGCTTTTATCAATCATCTGCTAAGATGCAAAAGAAATGTAATTCTCAGAAAGTCCTCTCCCTCTCCGAGATGGAAGGTTTTAGATGCACCAGGAATATTAATTAATAATGAGACCCACTCTAATGCTTCCCAAGTTGCTATTTTGCTACTGAGCATCTCTGACACTTCTACCACGGGAAAGGGAGGACAGCTGTTGGACTGAGATTAATTTGAGAGAACTGAATGTTAGCTTGAGGAAAAAGACAGTGGCAGCTTAGACAGAATCCCTGTTGCTTGACAGTGGGTGTCCAAACAAAAAGACAGCAGGACCATGATTTACGTGTAAAGTATTGACTGGTACTGTATGGCAGTGAACACAACACTACAACTGCTAGCAGTCCTTTGGCATCAGCGTTCTCCCAGTAACAGGGAACGTCACTGGGAAGAGAATGAGGAATTGCAGTGGCAAATCAGACCTTTAAAATCTCACTTACATTCTTAGTGCACGTGGCGTTGAAGACTGGCTTAACTTAAAAAGAGAAACTGAAATGGAACTGCCTGCTTTCCCTCTTTACTACATTCTCTGCTACCCAAATTAACGATGCTCTAAAGGACTATATCGTGTTTGTCACTGATAGCAGTGACATCTACTGAAGAAGGAATTAAAAAAGAACCGCAAGCTGAGCTTAGCCAAAATAGTCACTGGTATAGCTTTAGCAGATGTTCACATTTCTCTTCCTCCTGCTTTCTCTACAGAGCCATCCTGCCTCATCAGCTGTTTCTACTTTTAACCTTTTTGCATCCTCCCAAGAATAAATGTCATCCTTGCTGAGCTCCAGACACTTCCCATTTCAGTGATACCACAAAAGGGTTACAAAGAAGTAGTCAGCAGAAAAATAATCATTTTTTGAACTTCAATCACCACACCACATTTAACACAAGTTTAAAAACGCAGGCAGCTTCTACCTTAAGCTGTTGCCCTTAGGTCTGACTTTAAGTCAGAACACAACTCTGTAGGAGTGTCATAGGAGGGAGAGCCTACTCCTGCACACTCACACATATTCACAAACATTTTTCACTAACTGGTGACATTTGATTTGCCCAGGAAAAGAAAAAAACAAAATGAACCAATCCCCCAAACAAACCCCAACCCCCCCAAACATTTTCAGTATAAATTACATATCTTGCAATGTGTAATAATCTTGCCACACTGAACACGTGCAAATAGAGATGTAAAGCCTTTCTCTCCTACTGAAAACGGGGCTCAAAGGCAATTTTCGTGAACAACTTCTCTTGCTATTGTGCTAGCATTCCCTGGTTTGGTTTTGTTGCAGAAATTTCTCTCAGAAATAGCTACACGTGCTATTTTGTTATTTCTGGTTCTTTTCAGAGAAAGGCACACAATTCAAAGTATTTTAAACCCCAGGCAATGTTTGGTTGTTCCAGCCCAAAGTACAGGCAAACCCAACAGACTGGAAAATGCTCAACCCTTTTCAAGTGTCCCTAACTCGGATTGCTGTAGCACACCATCAAGAAAACCACAGCAGTCTCCCATGGAATTGCAGATAGAGCCTTTGCTTACATCTCCATTCACACAAACTTTCTGGGAGGTGCTGTGGCTGCAGAGAGGCGCTTTCTCTTCCCAGTAAAAGGGCTTTGCAAGAGGGCAGCACCAGATATAAGCTAATATGTACCAGCTTAATTTAACTCTGAAAGCGGCTCTATGAAATCTCCACACTCAGCCAGTCATGCAGGGCCAATTTGGAAATCTTCCCAGTCAGGTAAAACGCCTCATTTCTGAGGGAACCACGTCTGCCACGATTTGGAACAAACTGCTCGGATGGTATCACGTGACAGCTCACAGCTGTACGTTTGGGAACGTCATAACAATTAGGGAGACAAGAAAGCTCAAAAATAATAGTTATGGAACAAATCTAATGACTTCTGGGTAGCAGTTTCATGACACTATCACCGTGAATTAAGACCCAGGCATCAGCAGTTACGGACTTCTAAAACAGCCAAGATGGGAGATCAAGAGTTTGATCCTCCCTGAGACATTTTTTGCAGTACAGAAGCCTAAACTCTTCACAACTTCTTACAGGTTTCATCACACTATTCATTTAGTTAATGACAGGGCTTGTTTTGTTTTCAAATGCATTCTCCTTCACTTGAAGGAACTGGTGCATTACTCAACTATGTCATATCCATAGGTTGCTGGATTTTTAATTAACAAAATTTAACTTGCTATACTGGTTTAACGATCTGGTACAAAGAGCTCATCTGAGAAATTCAGTGCCTTACAAAGGTATAAAAAAAAATGAGATCCCTTCTTTCACTGCAGAACGAAGAGGTTTATAGGGTGCATGAAGACCTCCACAGATGAATCAGTACTTAGGAAAAGATTTGCCATATTCATATAACAACCATGAAGGAAATAAACCCCAAGTTTATAAACAAGCCAAGTTTCTTTAGACATCTCATTCTCTGAACCCACAGCACTACTCACATGCATAGAGGCATTATTAAAAAAATGCCATCCCGACACGTTCCTGCTTCTACCTTTCTTTCCAGGAGTTTTTTTCTAGGGAGCCCTTGTGGTACAACAGCATTTACTCTCTTGGTGAAGATTTAAAACTAAATTTAATTACAAGGAGAGTGGCGTATTTTAATTTTACTGCTCCATTATTTTATAACAGCTTCATGATGCATTAGGTGGTAGTTCAGCTCAGGATGAGAAAGTACTCGCCATTTATCTCTTGAGCCACGTGTTATCCAGGTCTCATGGTCTCAAGCTTATGGCAAGAAGAAAATTAGGTCTAGTTCACAAAGATGTTTCACATCTTTTTTTCTGCAGATTTTTCAGTTTTGTTTTTGCATCACTCTAGTTGCCTGCCAGAAATGTCCACAAAGTTACTGCCCTGGAATATTCTGCAATTTCTGCTCTTGGGCAACATTACATCTCTCCGCATAGCAGACTGCAGAGCTAAGATGTTTTTTTTCTCTCTGTCCATCACACCAATTTTGTCAAACAGATTTCCACTGCTGAAAAACATAAGAGTATTTTCATCCTTGATTTTATGTAGACAGGTCTTCTCTTGGACTCTGTGCTTTCAGTGCTTTTCCAGTAAGTTATGAAGGCTCTATCCCTCCTTCTCAAAATACGATGAATTTTCTACTGACCTAAGAACAGATGAAGCCAGCAACAGCAAATGCTTCAGTTGCATGTGGGAGATAGGCAAGGACTCAATTAGGGTTGTCATTACAATTTGGCAGGATATCTAACTGTGCCAAGTAAATGCATCATGTGAATGTTAAAAACACCCAAGCAAAGAAAAATTAGCTAGGATAAGTAAGAGACAATACTCCACACTTCCAAAATAATTCCACAGTATTTTCCTCACTACAGTATTTTCTTCCCAAGTCCTGATTATTTTATCCTCTAACCAGAAACCTCTGTCAGAGTCTCACAGCACAATACAGCATCACTTTTTCTAATCTGAAGTGAGAGAGCAAGAAGTGGCAGCTAACATAAAACAACCTTTACTGCAGAAATGAGTTCCCCAATAGCACCTTCCTTTTACATATTTTATCAAAACACAAAACCCCCCACAACCTTCAGAATAATATTTCCCCCATTACTTACATTTTAAAAATGATGGCATTTTTTACACTTACACAGCGACAGTAACACCCAGAATGGTCCCCTCCTGAAAAACTAGTTGTTAAACGATGCGCCTGAGATTCTGGCAAAGCAAATCTTTACCAGCAGACTGACAGGGCTTATTCTCAGATGCAACTGGGATTTCCAGCAGGTTATAGTTATTAAGTGCCTTCAGATTTTTCAGTGAGTGCTGGTTGACAATCATTCTGTACACATTTGTTTTTCTCACTCTACAAGCTTAACCCTTTTTTCCCCATAGCCCTAAGTCAGACTGTACGCTCATGTCTAAAACCCATCAACACAGCTACGCATGTTTTTAGCCATAACTCACCAAGTGAGCCCAGGCATTTACATTCCGTAGCTTTCATTGAAGCTCAAGGAAACTTAGAAGGAAGGTTGCTCTGCTGAACAAAGTTGTCTGTCAAAATGCTATAGAGGCTACTATCAAACACCCTAGAAAAGATTAACAATGAAAATGAATATGGCAGCAGAATAATGAATGATTACATTCCAACAGCTGGTTGATCAGATGATTTAGTGCTGGCACATCTCTTTTTCCTAGAATTTCTTTTCTTCCAAAGCAACTGTTATGCTGTGGCAAGAATGTTCCGATTAAACACGGCATTTTTAATGCAAGGGAATTGCTCATGACATTCTCTCTTCCTGTGAAAAAGTCAGAGAGCTCCCACATTCTTATAAGGTATATTTTGACACCTCATTACCCTTTGCCAATCTGTATTCCTCACGTGTTAAAAAAACCAAAAAACAACACACAATAAAACACCCCGCAATTGAAACGGGAGCAAAATATCCACAGAGATACATAGTAAAACTTCATCGGATTGTATTACCCATGCGACCTCAAACCCAACCACACAGTAGAGCAAAGCATTGCAAATACACCACTGGGGCGATTGAATCTTCCCGTCTGAGCCCCAGCTGAAGTGATCCTCAACCCAGCTGCATATCAAAACCAGCAAACGACTTAAAAGATTTTAGGAGAGGCCTTGCCCTTCGCTAAGAGCGGATGTTGACTTCTTTGCTAGGACTCTAAAGGAGAGAACAGAGGACCCTAACCACTTGCCCCAGTTAAAAAAACACATAAATGTTTTCCATCTAGCTACAATTATATATCTAGGAGATGCTCTTAGTCATGTGATTTAGTTTTAGGTAGTGCTGTGAGGAGCAGGGAATTGGATTCGATGATCCTTATTGGTCCCTTTCAATTTGAGATATTCTACGACTCTATGATACACGTGAAAAACACGCAATATTCCTCCAAAGAAGACTTCTCCACCTCCAGGTAAAATGATTAGTGTTCTGAATTAAAACAATGACAGTAGGAATTTATGAATTTGACAGACCTCAACACTTGTATAAAACCCCTTGCTCAGATGTCTCCAGTTGTTTTTTCCCAGACACTGCTACTTAAAGGCCGCAGAGAGTGAACTGCTGCTCTGTGTATCCCTTTGAGTCAGTGCTTTTTACTTGAATGGCTCTGTTTGATGCTGTTTACCAAGTAATGACCTAAAAAAGATCCAAAGGTTTCTTTGTGAAAATGTTTACAGCATGAAGTAATTTACTCAACTGGCCGAGATTTAGAAAAGTTTTTTTTTTATTTCTTCATTGACACACGCTAATTTTGCAAGAACAGTATTTCCACAGTTCAAAGACTTTTTTCGGGGTCAGAACAAGGAAATGGGAATGGGAGAATAGGATAAAGAAAAGCAATCAAGATTTTTGGTTTTTTCAGCGCTTACCACTCAAGCTTTTTCTCACTGGCCCCAACCCAGTTCAGTAGTTAAGAGTGTCCTGCGAAACACACAGGTTTTACATTAATGTCTTCTAGATTCACATTTAGAAACGTGAATAATTACCCACAGAATCACAGAACATTGGGGGTTGGAAGGGACCTCAGAAGATCATCTAGTCCAGCCCCTCTGCCAGAGCAGCGTCACCCAGAGTAGGTGAGGATCACCCAGAGTAGGTAAAGGCTCTCAGTTATAAGTATTATTAAAAAGCTGTAAAATATTATTGTTAAATGAAGCGGATAGTTTTTATGCAGCTGGTGCCAGCTCGGAGCAGGCTGGGGAAGGAGCAGGTGGCCAGGAAAGGGAGCTGAGTGTGCCAGCACAAACACGGCGCTGCAGCAGCCGCTGCACCAGAACCCGTGTCCTAACTTTGGGTTCACCATTGGTCAATGACTTGAACGGAACTGATGAACCAAATACAGATAAATTCTCCATGAGAAATGTCAGCAGTACTACGGTCTTCTGATTTTGTGTCGGACTTCTTTTATTTTATTTTATTTTTTTAAAAAAAAAAGAAGGAAAAAACCCCACAACACAACCATAATACAAAAAAAAGTAAAAAAAAAATATCCCAAAGCCATTTTCTTTTCATCAGCAATAATTTTGGTCTGGCTGAGAATGAAATTTTAGATGGGAAGTTCATGCCAAATATCAGCATTTTCTCTCCTGGGATACTTCTGATGCATTTACTTTTCAAAAAAAAATTTTAAAAAGAAATAAATCTGGTACATTTAAGGCAGCTTTAGAAAAAAAAAAAATTACTTCAAAGTTACTTCAAAGCTTTTACCAGGTCAACCTAAGTCACCACAGTTCAGAACATTTCCTCTTAACTTTAAAATTTCACATGCCAGAAGTCAAGAGAGCAAGATCTGGAGTATTTCACCCCTTGAATATTGGACAATGCACGCTATACTGTGCTGAATTACCAAAAGTACTAATCCGTCCCGGAGCAAAAGCCAAGAACAAGCAGCAGCCAAACCCAACCTTTTGAATTCTAGTGGTTTGAAGTTTGTCTCTTTTGCTTTTAATTAGCTATGGATTATTTCCTATCCTTCCTATGTCTATTCATCAGTTCTGTTCCTAAAATGACATTTCAGCAACAAATGTTTTAAATTGGGCTCACAACAGAGCATGTTACCCATAAAGGAGTTTGTGAGACCTAAGAAAGTTAAAAGCCACAAGCAGTTAATCTCAACGGTGTGGAAAGAAATTACCTTCTACCTGTTTTTTTTTTACAGTCTACAGCTGCATACCAGTACACGAACTTCTTCTTGAGACCCGCACAGACACAGATCCTGACTTCCAAGGGCCTATACTCACTCAATCCAGTGAAGAACAGCAGAGGCTTGTCAATGACTTCCAGTGACAGGAAAGAATGGATGCACATACTCAAAGGACTGACGAAGACCACAACGTTAAAGCCTATGTCTATATAACTAGAGCTTTTCTTTTCATACATAACTCTCCTTTTCCTCACAGATTACTTCAAGAAATCACCTAAAGTAGCCATAAAGCAGTCAAAATGAGAAAAGGTTTTTCTGTCCTCTACCTACATCTCTTTCAAGTGAAGACATGTACAAAGGCATTGCTACAGTCAATATGAGTTTGTATCACAGAATCACAGAATGTTCCGGGTTGGA
>NW_009714469.1:0-826 GCF_000703405.1 Apaloderma vittatum
AAACGATAAAAGGAAACCGCGAACGCAACCAACAGCACAGCGTCCGCCACCAGAACCCTGTCGCTGGTGGCTTTCCCTGCTGCAGACCTGCAGCTCGGTGACCGCCCATCCCTACCACAGGGCCCCAGCTCGCAGCAGCTGCACAGGCCCCATCAAAACACTCCAGCACGTGTCGTCCTCTCTGAAGAGGAGCCGCTGCTGACCTGTTGCCCGCGCTAGCAGCAGAGCCCTCCGGCTCTCCAGCCCACGCTCGGCCGCCTGGCGGGCAGGAGGGACCGGCCATCAGTCGCTCCTTCCTTTGCTGTCCCTCAGGGCGGGCTTCTGGGCATTCTGGGCTGCGCCCAGAGCCTCGGACGGCCACCCCGCTGGCTGCCTCTCCCAGGGCATGGTACAGAAATGAGCACAAGCACAGAGGAGCTAAATGCGCAGCCCGTATCTGGCTCAGCCTACAGCTCGGCAGGGGGAGACCAGCCCAGACTTTTATCCTGTGTCCACTTTCTCCACAACCTCTCCCAGAAAGTGCGCCCTGCATACCCTCGGAAAGAGGACGGAAGCAGAGGAGAAGCGAGCCATCTCCGTAAACTGGCTGCCAAATGCTGAAAACTGGCTGCAAAACGCCAAAACTGGCTGCAAAACGCCAAAACTGGTTGCAAATCACCGCCACACTCTGAGTGCAGGAAGAGCCGAGTTCTCCTGACGGAAGGCTTGGCCCAACAGACTCCCGCTGGCTGCTGCTCAGGAATCCAGCCTCAGCCTGATGACGTCACAAGCGCCAGGCGGGCGTGACGTCACTGCCCCTTTGTGACACAGGGCCGGGTCACCCCCC
>NW_009714469.1:1367-1613 GCF_000703405.1 Apaloderma vittatum
CGGCTGCCCCGGATTCTGTGCTTCTATGATTCTGTGCTTCCGTGCTTCTATGGGGCTATGAATCCATGATTCCTGACCCCGGCCCTGCTGGGGCTGCTCCCGGGAGCCACCGGGGGCTGGGGGGCCCATCCCTCTCCCCAGCGGGCTCTGGGAGCAGGGCTGAGCCCTGCCCGGGGCTGGCAGGGGAGCCCGGCCGCAGGAGCAGTTCCCGCAGCGCCTTCCAGGGCACGGCTGTGGGCCGAGCAG
>NW_009714470.1:0-1610 GCF_000703405.1 Apaloderma vittatum
TGGTGCCCTGGGTGGGACTTCTGGACTTCTTAAAAGATGGGGGCAATTTTGGCTTGTCCTATCTCCCAAGACCACTCTCGAAACCCCATGGCCTTTCACAAGGGAAATTCCACAGAAACATGGATCTTTCCCTTTAACTTCACTGCCAGTGATCTGCCCTGTATAATGTCTACTTCATTTCTCTAATATTTCATGTAATCGCACCTGACCAGGATACAATATCCATCTTGAAAGTGATCTTTTCAGAAGCATGTCTGGGCAAAGGCCCTTTCCATTACTCTCCATTATGTTCTCTCTTTATTCTTCTCCCTTCATTCAGATATATCTGCTGTTGCTTTGAGCTCCAGACCATAAAATCCTACCTGTGTCTCAACTATTTAAAGGTCTCCTTAATCAACACTTTAATTATGTTTATATCCGGAGATTTCTGTCTACCTATGTAAAATATTTCTCATTAGATTATTTTCCTTTGCAGAAAGGCACCCTAACTAGGAGAGGTTTGTAATGAGCATGTGATTGTGCAGAGCATGTTAAATTGCTAATTAAACTATATTGTGTTTTACTTTTCATTGCTTACAATTAGGAAGGACTCTGCTGAGCCTGTGTGCAGCCAGTTCTCTGAGGACAAAAGGTGGGAGATGGTGCAATGGAGCTTTAACATTCAGCTGCAGAGATCAGGGAGAAGTCTGATGTCAGGACAGTGATGGAAGTGCAGGGATAATGTCAGAAATGGTAGGGTTGCAGGGGGTGATGAGTGAGGTTGTCCATATAGTGATGAACCTCAAAGGGACAGCTTCTCCTACTGGTCCAGATCTCCTGAGGAGACACTCCGGAGCATTATCACTTGGAGAATGCTGCTCTGACATCTAAACATCTAACAACTACATTACAACTGTTAAAATAGTCACTTTAAATTAGAAAAAAACCAAAACTTTTTATGTACATTTCCACCTGAACTAGACTATGTAAGAGATCCAATTAGCTGTACAAGTCTTGAAGAAAACTACAAGGAAGTAACTAGCTCCATGGTGCATTTGGGGCTCATTACAGGAACCTCACAGGTACTCACAGAAGACTGAAGAAACCTCTCAAGAAGTCCAAGTCAGAAGCAAAACTCCAACTACCTGGAAGTATTAATCAGTCCCTCTGAGGCTCGTTACTAACAAAGGCTCCCCAGGGGCTCGTTAGAGCAGCTCATTGGAGACCATGATTGTAGGCAGGCCCAGGCACTGTGCAGGTGGCTGTAATGCTGAGAAAAGCCTTTGTTTGGTTGGATGAAGCACAAAGGCCAAGGCCTGAGCCCCAGGCCCTGGCAAGGCAGATCCTGAGATCCCTCTAAGGAAACTTCCATCTCCTTGGGCCTTGGTAGTTGAGACAGCTGCTGTGTCCAAGAGGACAAAGCTCTGGGTGCTGTTGTGCCTTTCAACCTTGCCAGAGCCCTTGGCCATCTCTCCTGCAGGCTGTCCTGCCCTGTCCATGCCTGCTCCTCTGTACAGGCTGTTGACTCCCTTATTCCTTTCCCACCTACCTCTCCTCCTGTTGCTTCTAGACCTTCCCTGATGTCTCTGTCTTCTCACTCGCCATTCCTTGAAACATAAAGTCATAAGATC
>NW_009714471.1:0-63900 GCF_000703405.1 Apaloderma vittatum
ACCTTATCACTCTCTACAACTACCTGAAGGGGGATTGTAGTCAGGTGGGTTTGAGCTCTTCTCGCAGGCAACCAGTGACAGGACGAGAACGCACAGCCTGAAACTGCATCAGGGGAGGTTTAGGTTGGATCTCAGGAAGCACTTCCTCACAGAGAGGGTGCTCAGGCACTGGGATGGACTGCTCAGGGAAGGGGTGGAGGCACCATCCCTGGAAGAACTTAAAAGACCTGTACATGAAGGCGTTTAGGGACAGCATTGGGTCATAGGCTGGTCTTGATCTCAGAGATCTTTTCCAGTCTCGGTAATTCTGTGATTCTGTAATTAGAACCAGCCCCAACACTGAAACTTGCAGAACACCACTGGTGACTGGCTGCCAACTGTATTTAACTCCATTCACCACCACTCCTTGGGCCCAGCCATCCAGCAGAGTGTACATCCATCCAAGCCTTGGGCAGATAGTTTTTTTTTCATGGGAGTGAAATGTAATATGATTGAGGCACAATGACTTGGGAACTACGCAAAAACACTTTGAGGCTTGAGTTTGCTGCAGTTCCTCAGACACTGATGACAGTGAAGAATTTATTTCTTCACACTACTTCCTAGAATAAATCTGCTCTTTAATCTCACTTCTTTCTTACCTAGACAGTAAGATCTCTGGATAAAATGCCATCTTGACTATATAATTGTACAGAGTGCATAGAGGGTTTAATCTTGTTTAGAGTATTTCATTATCCATGTTTTTATAGTCACAGTATCTCACAGAATGGTAGGGATCAAAAGGGCCCTCTGAAGATCATCTAGTCCAACCCTGTTAGAGCAGGATCACCTAGAGCAGATCACACAGAAACATGTCCAGATGAGTTTTGAATTTCTCCACAGACAGAGACTCCACAACCTCTCTGGGCAGCCTGAATATGATGATAATATATTAAGAATGTTTGAATTTTATATCTTGTTTTTCTTTTATGCTGGAGCTATCTCAATATGGACTAACTTTGGAAAAGATTTAAAGAAATGTGAATTGAACAAACTTGTGGATTCCTTTAACACATTAAACACATTCCTACTCTTATCAAGTAAAACTCCATTTGCCAGGTTATGCGGCACAGCACTATGCCAAACTTTCTTTTCTCAGGCATCAGGAATGTATGCCCTATTTCATCTTTCCGTTCCTTCTCACCTTTGTAGCCTAAACAAGCACATTCATTTTGTCTACAGAAAGGAAAACTTACTTCTTCAGATATATTCAAATTCTCTTGGCTGGTGCAGGTATCTAGGATTTTGCTGTATACAAGTGTCTCATGTGCTAGGTTAGATTAAAGACAGACATAACATAATTGGTACCATTTGTTCAATTAATCATATGTCTGATGTTCAGAAATCTCTCCCTCCCCTTCTTAACCCATTGCTCAGGCATGTCTGAGAATTCATAACAGTAAAAAAATATTTTGGCAGTTAAAAATGCTACAGTTTTAAAAATAAAAGAGACCAATTTGAGAACTGAATTATGGCACAGCTCAAGTTGTGTGCTAGTTAGAAAATACAAAAAAATGTTTCTATATTCTATCTTAATGAAACTTTGTAAGAAGAAAGGTATATAAATGTATTGCATGTTATTATAAGATTGGCTGTGTTTGAACAGAAGCGTTGTACAAATATTCATTTTGCAGGTAGCATTTTACGATTAAGAACTGCTGCTCTTAGCTTTGCTTTAGCTGCCTAGGAAAATTTGAGTGAAGATGATGAGGGAGTTTAATGGAAATGTAGTCTCCTCTATGCCAGTAGAAGCCAGAGGATACTCTGAATTTCTTGTGCTGTCTGTTTTTGCAGTTAAACCTAAATTTACAGTGGTCTATTCCAGCTTCTACGGATGCAGATTATAGTGGAGGAACCTCTCTGGAGTTCAAATAGTAGAAATGAGGGCAGTGGAAAATGCTAGTTCTAAGTATTAGTACTGTTTTTTAAGGAAAAAATTCCCCAAGGACTGACATTCTGTCAGTCTTTGGGGAAATGGCTCATTATGCCTAAAGGTAGCCTTTGAAATTAGGAACAATGCGATATACTGAAATCTGCTGTGAGAATAAAATCTACAGAACCACAATTAATGCATTCTGAAAACTGAAACAGTTTAATATATCTCCTAGGAAATATAACACACTGAAAATCTTCCTTCTTGAAACTTAGTCATTATGAGTATCAACACCTAAAATTAAACAAACCTATATATCAGCTGAGGCATTGGATATCTCTTTTCATAAGCATAATCTTATGTAAACAAGACTTTGCATTTCACTGTTTCAATAAAATAAAACATCAGTATTTTTCAGGATACTACCAAGAAAGTTTGCCATATGCAAGTGTAACTGAGACAAAAAAAAAAAAATTGATTGGATATCCACAATGACACTGTATTTTGGTATTAAAATCCAGATAGCAATGTCTGTCAGTTGCTCACATGGCTTTTGTCTCCTTAAATACTCTTGAGAGTTTTGAATGATGAGGGTAGTGAAAGACAAGTAGAGACAGAAGTGGGAGTTTTAGAAGGATAGATCTGCTGGAAGGAGTTCATGCAGTAAGATAGATGAAGTGTCAGAAAGTCACTGGAACATGCTGTGTGCTGTATAGTCTTAAGTAGGCGATCTGTCTCTGAAGTTCAGCTTCAGCTGTACTAGCTTGCTTTAAACTCCCTCCTCTTCATTATTCTCTGTACTCTGATTACTCAGAGTACTTTTAAAGTCTTCTGATTTCAGTCTGTTTGAAAGGTAAAATTTCAGTGGAATTTTTTTTCCTTGTCATGTTTTCCTTTTACTTCAGTGTGCAGCAGTTTCTGAATTTCAGCATTTCCAGCTGCCTACCCAATGAAGAATCTTAGTCATTTGAGCTATAAATTTCAAATTCCTGTTTTTAAAATTAAGTGCCTATGTCCCTTGGCCTCATGATACTCTTTCTGTTAAGCTCTAGTCCAGACTTCATTTGGGTCAATGAAGATGCGATTCATCTCTGATATAGATACCAACATCTGACCTAGTCATCTACACCCCCGTAATAGTCAGTGGAAGGAAATGAGTGTTTCCAGCATGATCCATTTGACTTTTTTAAGGCATCTTCCACATGAGATGAATAGCATCCTGGAAGTGCCTGTTCTCTTCACTGTATATCAAGAATCCAGGTGACTGATCAGCTCAGTCTGGAGAAGTGATTTTTCATGCTGGGTATCTTTCTTTTGAATTGAGCAATATGGATTGGGCTTTGAAGACCAAGCCTAGAATTTCATGATGAAATAGTGCATTAACTTCCTGTGGAAATTTGAGAGGCAATTGTTATCTTTGATACTTATAAACAAACTAAACAAATTTGACTCATCTGAATCATCGTTCAGTTTAATCTTCTTGGCACCAGTGGCAGAGCTGTCACTCATGTCTGTCAAAACAGAATTATGCTTGTCATGATGATGCCATGGAAATTATCACACTGCCTACAATATTTGTTGTCTTTTCATTTCTCTAGCTTCAGGCTAAAGATCCTCACCCAGCAGTAATGTGTCCACCCTAAAAAGAACTGGAACCTGTCTCTGATAACCCCCAAGGAGGGACCCCTGTGTAGACCATATGCATGAAAAGATGAAAAAATGAGTGGACTCACATGAGAAGCAGTTTTGCAAAGTTTTAATGACTTGAACTGGCATAGAAAGCAGACAGGCCTCAGAGGCTCTTCAGTGAGGGTGTGCAACCAAGGAGGAGGAAGGCAGAATTCTTTCAGGGAAAGTGAGCTCTTAACCCGTCTCTCATTGGTTTAAAATACAAAATCTATTCACTTAGAAATAAAGGTGATAAGAATAACTCTTCAGCCTCGTGAACCTTTTACAAAGGTGTGAGCCAATTGCTCATCCATTGTGCATAGTTTAAAATGAGATGGATCAGCTTCTGTTGAAGAATGTAGCTGTTGAGGCTTTTATTTTTCTTACAAAAAATTAAAAATTGCAGTAATTTTAAGAATTGCATATCCACAAGTTCAATGGGTAGGTCAGGCTGACATGATGGAAATCTGTTCCTAGAAAGCATTGAATCAGAAATATATGGGGCAGACGGTCATGATGTGAAAGCAATTGCACGTGAAGTCCTTTTGCAAGCCACTGATTAATAGGAGTGATGCCATCTAGGATATGCAAGCAGAGGATCATTGAATTTCTGTAGAAAAGTGATGTTACTGCTGCAGTTGTTATTGAAAGGTGTATTACCAGAAAACAGTCCCTAGATCTGTGGTCTAAACTTCAGAAAGAATGCAGAGAGCTACAAAAATGGCAAAAGAGCTGTCTGAAGTCCATACAGCATTAAGAGTTTTTCCAGTCCATCCAAGATGTGAAGAACAGTCTATCTGATAAAGAGTAGCCACATTCAAAAAAGGTGATTGTTTCTAATTTCTCTAAGATGGGCAAAAATATCTTTCTACAGTGAATAGAGTCATAAGTCTCTGGTCAAATTTGACTAGCAACAGGACAAAATAAAACCCACCCTAGACATGAAAGATGGGAGCACAGTCCCTCCTAATGTCTTAGAGTCTTGTAGATATATGAAGAGTGGCATTGGTGTAAGAAGGCAGAAATGGCTGACCTGATTTTGAATGCAGTTTGACCTCTTTCCTTCTCAAGAGATTGTAAGTGTTGTTCTGGTAGTGATCTCGGTCCTGCTGTAGCACTGGTCTGTAATACTGAGATTCTCTATCAACCATTCTTCTGCAAGTACACGGTAGTATTATGTGCAATGATGAGTATGAAAGAACATATGAGAGTCCCAGAAAAATTATTCTGCTGATGTTTAAATTTGAAATGTCTTTCCTTGTAGTGTATGTGTGATCTCTGCTTAACTTCAGATTCTACACACGCACAAAGGTTACACCTATGCTGTTTTCATTGTGGTGAAGTTTATATTTATATTAAGCCTGTTAGCAGGGCATATTAAAGCCCTTTAGAGATGACTGTTTTGTTAGTGCATATGAAGTAGCCAGGTCCCAAAGTCACGCTGGTGTGGTGCAGTTGCCAGAGATGTCCTGTCTAAGGGCACTTCCACAAGCAGCCTGGCATGCCGTGCCTGCTGAGGGCAGGCGGCATGGTCGGTGCCTCTCCTGCCAGCCCCCAGCCCTGCTCTCCCACAGCTTCCCCTTACCTCACCATGCTGACCAGAACGTTCAGGGCAGACGGACATGCCTCCATTGTGGGCTGCATGCAACCAGGTGGTGATGGGAGAGCTACTGAATTTGCAAAAGCTGGAGGAAGAAAAATCGATTAAAGAGAGCTCGGTTATAGCAGTGACATTTCATGAAGTTAATTACCCATGAAGATTCCCTGAAATTGTGGTTTACATTAGGAAATCTTGATTATTTGGAGACAAGATGTAACCAGTCCTTTAGGTTACAGTGACACATATATCTGTGATCTAACTCTATTGATAGAGTGCTATTTAATATGGAATCCCTTCAGCCCACATCTTCATGATTAACATTCCTGAAAACTTTACTTTTAAAAGATAATTTCACTGTTTAGATATTGTTAGGAAAAGGTGCCAAGACATGTTAGTAATCCTGAGCGTGTATGCATTTGATAGCTGTCCTGTTGACTAGTCCTCAGACAAGCCAGTTCAGCAGAATACCCTTGCAGCTTCCAGAATTTTTGTCAGCAGTGAGGAAACTGTTTTGCAGTCATGAATAAAAAAGGAGTGAAGAAACTATGGGATCCTTTCCTGTACAAGGAATGAGTGCATTTACAATACTGGTGTTGAACAACCAATGTGGAGCTTTAATGTTTCACACAAACATCACTCCAGATATTGACATTAAAAAGTTAAGAAATAAACAGTTTCTACTGGGTGTTGACCATATAGTTACAATAGCCATCCTTTATGGAGCACAAAGTCAAATTTATAAGTTTTTTTAAACATGTTTTCTTTAGCATACCCTTATAAGCTAAAAAGGTTAATAACTTTATGAAACTGTCTTTAATTCTTTTCTGTGGGAGAAAGCTGAAACAATCTTTCAGCTGTCTGTGGCTTGGGCTTCGTTACGCGTCCAGTATAATTCTTAAAATGTTTGCTATTTCTGGATGCAGCAAAGTCATTGACTATATGGTGCAGACAAGAGAATACATGCTTTTCTCCTGAGTCACCATTGGCTCAGCTGATGGAGCTTTATATGAACCTAAATAGTTTCTTGTGGTTAATACAGGTGGATGTCATTCACTCTCATCAGGTTTCAAGAGGGATTGGATGGCTCTCTGAGGCAGATGAAACAGCTAAATAGAACAGCTGATTTTGATAGGAAAATGTCAGCATCTTTTTTTTTTATCTTTGGAAGTTATTAGTAGAGCAGAACTGTAGTGGCTGAGATAATCAGGCCAATAACTTGTGTACAGTACTGAGACACACATGTGGAGCTCTATGCAAAGAGGTGTCTGATGGGCAATATTCAGTAAGGGTTCTGAGGGGTACCTAACATAGGAGTGTTTATAGTTCTGGAAAAAAAAGGGATAAAATTAAAGTGGTGACTCTTAGTATATTTGGTTCCATCTTTGTAGACATGATTTCTTTTTATTATTATTATTTTGTAGGCTACCTGTTTTATTTTGTGTAATCAGACTGTGATGGAACTAAAGGGCCATTTCTGCATCTGCCATCTGTCCTGTCTCCACAAAACATATTCCCACAGCTGCCATGATATATGTTCCTTCACAAAAAAAATAATCAAAATTCATGGGCTCTCTGCGTTCCCATTGGAAATGTGGTTTATTTCATCCAAGGCATCAGATGTGCTCATGGAATTTATGTGGGTGAAGCCAAACAATCGTTGCTCACCAGAATGAATTCACAAACATTACTTATTACAGGACTGAATAATCCAATTTTCAGTGGGAGAGCATTGTTCCCAAAACATTTCTTACCACCATGGCTACAAAAATACAACTGTCTATGTAATTGAAATGTTACTCCAGAAGATGGCAATTTCACAGAATAGGATCTTTTTGCCTCTAATATTTGCCAAAAAACCCCCAACCCAGGGATATGTATACCAGTCAGGGGAACCAAAAAAGAGCTCACTTTGAAATTAAAGTCTGTTAGCTTAAAGACCTGGCGTAAAAGAGTTTCCTGGTACAGAGCTGAGTCCTGTCAGATTTAAGGAATAGAAGATAGTAGTTAAACCCCTAGGAAAGCTTATTAGGTGTTTTATTAGTGTCTGTGGTGTTTCTATGTTGCATTTTACTGTTTTCCTTTACCTTTCAAGACAAGTAGAGCAAAGTTTTCTCTAAATACTTGTCCATAGACTACACCACGATGGGGCTTGGATGCTTACTAATAATGCTATAAACAGAGAAACACTAAAAGATGGGCAATTGGGGTGGGAATTTATTTAGTTAGGCAATGAATGAGATTCTCTTAACATAAAGGAAATGCACAGACTTCAACAAAAATGTCTGTGAAACTTGTGTTTTTCTCTTCTGCACTCCAGTGGTCTCTAGAATATAGACAACTGATGTAGTGAACATAAATTTGCAGCCAGCAGTATCTCAGGTGGGAAGAGGTAGCATATGCTTGCCCAGAACTGCAGGAAAGTGAGATGGCAGATAGACAAAACCCTCCTACCCATGCAGGTAATCAACCCACCTAGTAGCAGCATTGTTAAACCCATCAACCCCCCTCTGTACCTACATTTTTTTCAAGTTTGATTTTAAAGTGGGACTTTCAGAACAATTTCTGCGAATGCTGCGTGAGTTTCTTGAAATCTAAGACAAAATGTAACGTACTCCACTCTGCTGCCTGGATAATGTGACATGTACATGCTCTTTCTAGTTCTGTCTCTGAGTAGTATATCATGGAGAGGTTAATTGGATGTGCTATTTTTAAGTAACAGAAAAAGTAGACTGGGGAGAAAAACTGAAGCTGCAAAACTTTGGAGAATGCATTAGGGATAAATGTTAGAAATTATATGCTGAGGAACATCTAGAGCATTAAGAATATCTGTAAGGAAAGCCACTTTTTTTTTTTAAGTCTAAAATGTGGTCAATGAGTATCTCCAGCTCATCTGATTGCTCTTTAATTCACTCTTTTTACTTGCACTTACACAGCCACTGTGAAATATATAAGCCCTTATGCCAAAGGGCAACAACATAAAGTACAGCTATGAAAGCAAAAGCTACACACATTATTTAGAAATATATATTTTCACTTTCTTGTATAGCACATATAATGCCTATTTTTTTCTTATTTGGTACTTAGTGATTTGGCTTCTCCCAAGTATATCATCACTTTCATGTCACATATATGAGTTCCATCTTCTTCCCACTCTTAAAGACAAGTAGATTAATTGGTTATACTGTAATATTGGGATTTTTCAAAAATTTCCCTGAGAGGAGCAAAACTGAGTTAGGCAGCGTATATTCATTTTGGTCTATTTAAGAGTGTCCTTTATTAGGCTTGTAGTTTTTCCTATTAGATCACAGATTACTCACGTAAAGGTTATGGCTGCATATGTTGTCCAGATAACACTTAATATAGGTTGCATGATCTTCCTACATGGTAAGCAGTTTTGTTCATATAATTATTTGGATATCTGTTGCTAGTGGAGTGTCCAGAAAGATCTCCAAACTCACGACAATGAATAGAGATTTAGTCTTACCAGTGATACTGTCTGAGAGACAGTTTTAGGTCACCATTAATTGAGATGGGTTTTGGCAGGAACAGGTGAAGAAATGGTTGCTTAATGTCCATGTCTTCTCATGATGTCAGTGATAACATATGTGCATAACCTGGGAACCCTTTGGTCTTTTGGGAAGTTCATGCACTATTTTTTTTGATATGTAGTTAAACAGACAAACCCTCCAAAAATCAAAATTTACTTTAACAGGAATGAGTAGACATGCTTCAGAAGTTGTTCAGAGGCTTTTCCTCATTATAGACTAGTAGAGTACCTGTGACCTTTCTGCCACAGGTAGACAGAGACACCTCAACACAGACATTTAGAGATGACTTGTGGTATTTGAGACATCCCCACGGGGCTGGCAGATATGATGTAGAATGTGTGGGATATCCAGGCCCATCTGCAGTGGTAGCTGGAGGCCAGGCAGCCTGCGCTAGGCAAGGAATTGAGTCAATGTTGTTGATTTGATAGAAAAGTATCTATTTTTTTGTGGTATTAGTCGTGTTACCGTTAACATATTTCTTGCATATTTGTCATTGAGACCCTGGATGCATAAGGCAGTGGGGCATTGCTTCATAAATAGCTAATAAAGTTACTAGCTGTTGATGTTTAAAGTACAGTGTTAATAGGTCAGAGTCAATACTCCTTGTGAAGTATGCCTTAACACCTTGCAGTCTAATTTGAATTTTGATGTGGAGAAAATCAACTCTGGAGCTGGGCTAGGGACTGTGTCCCTATTACTAGTGGCATTTCTATTCCTGAAAGGTTAGCAGTGAATAGCATCACCAGATTGGTGATAATCACTGTGACGTGTTTTTCCTGTTACTCTTGAAATATTTTGTGTCACTCGGCCTTATGTAAAGTACTTAGACACAGAAATTATTGGCAATTAAGAGGCCTCATCCTCATGTCACATTGTACCAACTGTGACAGCTACAGAGCCATGTGTTGTAATGAGGCAAGAGAATTGGAGAAAAGCAAACAATTGTTACACTAGGTAGGTATCTTAAGATTTATAATTTTTTTGAGCAGCATAGGCAACTGGCATTTCAATCACTTTGCATAAGACATTTTTTGGCTGTCAGCGCCCAGACAAAGAGGAGCCGTAATGCAGTGTGATAAAATGTCATACCCTAAGGACAGAAAGAACCTGAACATACACAGAAATGTCCCTATGGATAAAGAAGGGACCAAATTATAAGAGCAAGTTGCTTATGTACACTGGTAGTTAAAAACTGCACGTTTCTTTTGCCTGTAACCTTTTGTGCTTGAGTCCATAAGTGCTATGGATTTAAGAGTTTTATTTTGAAGAAATATATTTTTTTGGAGTGCATTTCAGTTCACACAAAAGCTGGGGGCTGAAAGCAGTCGTTTGGGGCATATATAGTTCACAAAGCACTGAAATTCTAGTGTCTCATGCTGTGCCAGTTACCTCTGTTTTACTATTAATGCATTTCAATTATGCTTAGCAATAGGACTGTATTTAAATTTTTTTTATATGGTTTTAATATAAAGCTGAAATTGTGCTGAGCAGCATCATAGCTCTGGTCTATGAACAGAGAGAATTGAGTCCAACACGTTCATATTCCACATTGTCTTAGTCAGAACATGAGCCCATTTCCAAAGCCATATTTAATGATGCTCTTCAGCTGGCTGCACAAACTTGCTTCCCAAAGGAGATCTAATTAGAATTTAGTCAGCAGATATCCTAAAAACTACAACCTTAATATTTCTCCTGAATAACCTACATGCGCAAGAGTTAAAATATAGCAGCTTGCCCTGTGCAAGATGGGTCTATAACCAGCATGTGGTGAGGTAGGCTGGCGAGGGAATTCTGAGTCTATCCAAGGGATTACATAGACTTGCATTCATCAGAAGCGTGGCCAGCTCATTTATCTTTGCTGGGAAAACATGAGACAAGAACTGCAACTACTAGTAAAAGGAAAGTTAAAAAGCCTATGGGGAGACAGTTCAAGATGCTTGTAGCTTCCAGTAGCTTTGCAAGACACGATACTAAAGCCACCAGTCTGATAACATCTCTTGACTGTGACCGTATACATGCCAGAGACATGTCCCTGAGCAAAATAACCGGTCTGGCAAATGCTTACACAGCTGACGAGGGGTACAAACGTGTAGGGTAAAATAGAAACTCGTATACTGGGTTTCTGCTCCCCTGGATAGCTGCATGCTCCAGAACCTGAGCACCCTGCCTTTAGCAAAGCTTTGGAGATGGACAAAGATGCCCCAGGGTGTGTGCCAATACAGCTTATCATATTTTTAGTATTTATTTACTACAGATAAAAATATTGTAGCAGCTGAAATGTTTCAGCATTACAGATTTCATTACTTTCAGATTTCAAGTGCAGTGTGTCCGATCCTAATTGCACAATTTAAATACTAATAATCATTCAGCTGGGCAAGTCCTCTGTGTATTACAGATAATAATCCTTGTTTTAGAAAATATACATAATGGGTCCACATTAGTCATCTGTGTAACTCACTGAAGCTGAGACAAATGTAATAAAATGACCCCTGGGTAAAGGGGTTTTGGTTTGTTTCTGGAGGGGGAAAGTTTTCCTGAAACACTGTCACTACTGAGTGGGCTGTAATTTTTTATCTTCATTGTATTCCTGTTTCCCACTGCACTGCAAAGCGTGAATAAGCCTGTGGCTACTTTATTTTTCTGATGGCTTAACCCCCCCATTTTTCTCTGTGTTAATATTTTTATTATTTCTGTGCTAACCAAGTCTGAGCTTTCTTGCCAATGATTGGTATTTTGGACTGAGCAGTACCAATTAGACTAATTTACTTAAGTGGGTTAATTCTTCTGAAATGCTTTGCTTTGGAGTTATATTTATTAGCAGTCTATCTTCCCTGTGTTATACCTTCCAACTATTAAACTGTCTCCAATGCAGAGATTTAAAGAGAAACGATCTATTTCCTTTGCATTTATAACAACATAATCTCAAAAGGTGCCTCCCTTAATTACCCATATAACTTATTTAATATTTCAACAGTGGTTTGGTTGACATGCAAGAGCAAATACACAAACAGTATATAAATTACAAGGCCACAGTTCACCTCAGACTATTATCTGGGTGAGATGCTCTGTCTACCTCATGCCGTATCTGAGGAAAAATAAGGATAATTTGGGATTCTGTGCCAGCAGCTACCTTCCTCCCCCTCCTCAGCCCTACCCTTTGAGTTTGGGCTCATGAGATGCTCCACCTTTCCTAGTACTGAAACATTTAAATCATGTGGAAAAAATCTTAAAGAGTAAAAATTATGATAGTTTTTAGTGAAAGTGGATCAGCCTTTGCCATAAAGGCTGTAAATATAAGGGCATAAAGAGTTAGAATGCAGGAACTGGGCAGGCAGCAGGGATCTACGTACATGCACAGATTGCCCCAGAGAAGTGGGAGAAACCCCATTCCTGGGAACGTGGAAGGCCAGATTGGAAAGGGCTCTGAGCAACCTGATCTGATTAAAGATGTCCCTGCTCACTGTAGGGAGATCAGACTAGATGACCTTTAAAGATCCATTCCCTCTTCCAAAACATTCTATGATTTGTGAAATGATAGGGATTGTACAAACTAGCACCTTGCAGCCAAGCTGACTGGAGATCTGTGCATATCGGGGCACGTACCTCCCCCAGCCTGTTTTATGGTCATGGTACAGCAGCGGCGACTGGCAGGCTGCACTTCTTCGGGCGTAATCACTATCAGCTCTCCACGTCCCAAGTCTCTGCAATTGTCTTCATGCTGCTTTTCAGGATGTCATTTTGGTGGAGTCAGTGGTAAGCAGACATGTTGCTGACACAACTGAAGTTGTCGCTGTATTGGTGCTATGTTTGAGCAAGCACAGAAAAGAGAGAATACAAGAAGTGGACGTTTTCCTTTAAAAAAGCTTTTCTGTCTAAATTTAGAAAATTCTTTGCCAAGTCTCCCAGGGATCTTTCCAGAGACAGTAAAAGTGCTCATAAATAAACCTGCACCCTAGTAACAATACATCACACGGCCTGGGTTTCTGGGATTTCAGCATCCTCTCACCAGCTGGATAGTGTGCAGCTGTCAGGGTTCTGCAGCTTCCCTGCATTGCTGACTACCTATAATTAAAGAAAAAAAAATTAGAAGAAAAGATTTTTATCGAGGTTTTGGAATTGTTCTTAACTCTTACTGGTGCAACATTTCTTCTTGCTTAGCTGTTACAAATAAAAGAATGAGTCTGTGGTGTGAGAAATCTGTGCTGACAGCAGTGGCAGCTCTTGGCCAGCCCAAAGCGGCATTGCTCTCTCAGTGGGCTCTTGAGTCTGAACAATATCTAGAGTCTTTGGTCCCATTAATGCCTCCTTTCTTTTTTTTTTCCTTCCCCGTTTTTGCCACAGGTAGGGGAATTCAGAGCCCATGCTGCCGAGTGGACAGCCAACGTCACTGCCGAGTTCAAAGAAACTCGAAGGCGCTTGAGCGTGGAGATCTACGACAAGTTCCAGCGGGCTACCTCTATCAAAAGGAAGCTCTCTGCAGAACTCGCTGTCAACCACAATCAAGACCTGACTCCTTGCAAGAGAACCCTGTCAGTCAACCATCTCACCAGTGAGAAGGACATCTTGCCAGCCCTAACAAAGACAGACAGCATTTACATGAATGGTTTGACACCGCACTGTGCAGCAGAAGAGATAGCCGTTATTGAAAACATTAAGTAGCCATGACTTTGGATCCCAGAGAAGCTCTTGGCTTAGACTAGCCACATCCACCCTGTCGATGATCAATGCTAATAGCATTTTGTATGTGTGCATGAGTTCCACAGAAACTACAGTCCAGAATTACCACCGCATCTCTTCAAAGACACAAAGATGAATGGCACTTCTGTTGTTGAAAGATGCTGGAACAAGCAATGTCTTCTGCCTTTATCTGCCCAGACTGTTTTTCACTTCTCCTAATGTGCCATATGGCCTCAAGAATGAATCAAACTTCTTTATGGTAACAATGTAGCTTTGAGGGATCAGTCCTTAAAATTTCAGGGTCTACCTTACTGAGCCTAGGAATGAACCATTTCTGGACTACAACACATTTGTAAATGGCAAGAAATTCTTATGCAGCCTTTTACCTAAGAAATTTTTGTCAGTGCCTTATCTTTTGAAGAACCAGAACCTCTACAGTTCCTATATGTTTTTTGTTTGGTTGTTTTTTGTGGGTTATTTTTTTTTGCATGAGAAGTGTATTTCATTTGACCTTTCATTCTTTTTGAAATGATGGTGTTTTAAAGGTGTCTGTCGTGAAGATACCAACCAGCATGAATGAATGCCAAAACTCAATAATCTTTTGAGTCAAAACTCAAAGTAATGTTCTTAGCTCTAAATTTAAAGGCACTGCAGTTTCTAAAGTTGCAAACATGTTCCCCAGAAGCATTTTGTTTTACTCAGGTCCAACTGATACTTGTCCACACTGACTTATAGAATTTGCAGACCTTCTTCAAGTCTTATCTTTTCAAGCAGTGTCCAGCAGTTGTTTTTCTCTGCATTAGATGTACCAAAAAATCTGCAGCAAATCTATGACTAAATTATTTGGTAGATGACAAGAGCAAATAAAAATTACTGTTTTGAGGAGAAGCAGGAGAGGCTTTTAATTGCTGTATTCTAATAACCACAGCCAGAAAACAATGCCAGAAAGATAGAGTGATTTTTAATAAGCATAAACCTTCTGGCTCATACTTGCTCCATGAAAAGGATTCTTAACTTCCTCTTTAAGTCAAGTCACACCAGACGCCATATGATATTTCTCCCAGGAATCCTGCTGGAGTGCTTTCCTGAATGTCACACAGTACAGTGGCTGCCTGTGTCGGAGCTGTGGCTTACGTGGGAATGCAATTGAAACTGGTATCACTGTGACTTTCTACATTTCATATAGAGATGGCTCTGAATAGGAGTGCAGGCATGAAGAAGAGTTGATAAATAGCACAATCTGAATAGCAATGATTGTTCAGACAGGATAGGCTGACAAGAAGCAGATCTAAAGCAGACTATGGGTTTTCTTTATTGGTTTTAAGAAAACACATTAATTTTCTAACTTCTGTTTTGCTTATAGGTGTACATGAGATTCAGAAGAAATGCAGGATGGAATGGATAATTTTGCATTTTTTTTTTCTTATGTTAGTCTATTGTAACCTGGCTGTACATAAAATGAATAGAACAGGCCTTAAAGAATAATTTAGGCTCTGTGTAAATTAAAGAATGGGACTTTGCTGATTGGGCATGATTCAAGTGGCAAATCTTATAGCATCTCTGACCATTAGATAACATGCAAGATATGAATGTTAATGTTTTTTGGATGCTTAGCTTGTTTTCTAATAAATATAAGTTAATATGTAAATTCAGTCAATTCAGTGTAAATATCAGTCAATTAACATTTACAGAGAGTACGCTTTTAAAACTAAGGAAGTTCCATGGCACAGCACCAAGCAATGCTCTTATAACAAAGACCCTTGTCTCCCCAGCACAGTGTTCTGAATGTCCACATGGCAAGGGCTCATCTTGCCATGTATAAACTGTGAATTGTAACGAAAAATAAAGTTTTTAATTAAAATAAGGTTTTCTGAATCTCCTGCTTGCTGCAACTGGAATGCTAAGAAATAATTTGTGAAACTGATTTTTGTGCTTTCATTGATTACAGAGTATAGCAGTTTGCCACCTGCTTTAATTTAAGCTGGTTTAGCAATAAAGGCTTGACTCACCCAGCACAGAAATTATTATTCTTCTTGATATTAAAAATAATGCTCTTTGGTTGCTGTACCTTAAGTTGTGTTTCTTGTCATTTTGTTTCAAAAACTTGGCTGGCTGCAGTTCCTCCTGTCATGCGTTACAGAGCTGAAGGCGATTGCTGTGTCTTTGCACCGAGGGAGGTGCGAGGAGCTCCGACCTGCTGTCCTGCCAGTTCTCCCGTGCTTGCTGGTCACCTTCCGCAGAACTGCGTGAGCAAGCAGCAGTACGGGCAGTGGCCTTTTACATCAGAGCAGTCATTTCTGCAGCGAATACTTTGCCATGGCCTCTTTAATTAGGTCCTGGCCAAGGGAACGGTAGCCCACAACTGTGTGGTGGTAAGTGGGGGGGACTGTTTTCTGACATCATTCCAATCTCATTTGTGTGGGGTGTGTCTCAGTGCCTTTTGGACCTGATTTTAAGAAAGGGATTAGTAATGTTTAATGTTTGATACTTGGAGATGTGATACCTTAAACCCTTGGTTCATTCTAACCAGTTTGTTTCCATTTACCAACCTATAGTAGTGAGAGTCTATGCAGTTCCTTTAATTTTAAAGGAACTTTGGGGCAACTCGGAATCTGCTGAAAATAAAACATTGTTTTGAGATCTTGTCACAATGTTTGAGATATTAGTATGGATATTTTTAAAATCCATTCAGCATTTGTTTTCCTTGACTCTCTATATGATTTCTGGGAAAAGAACCCTGTTAAAACATTCATTTATTTATTTATTTATTTATTCACTCTAATCTAAATTATCCTATGTTATCAAACTAGATTTGCCTGTTTGGAACAAAGCATTAACAAATAAAATCCTTTTATTTGTAAGTTCAATAACAAGAAGAAGAAAAGATGCAACAGTCCAGATGGCATAAGTAGGTAGAATAAATAATCATGATCAAAATGTGTCTGGTACCATTAATGTTATTGGAAAATCTTTTTCTTCCTCTCCACATACAGTGGTAGATTGCAAATGCCAAGGATGGTTAAGTGAATTTATAAAAATTGATGAATTCTGTAAAGGTTTTTCTTTTCATTCCTGTAAGAGCAGTCTTTTATATTAAAACCCTGTTTGTCTTGCCTCTGGAAATTTTGCATAGCTCACTTTTCCCTTCCAAGTATGAAGCTACAAAAGCATGAATTAGGACTTAATGAAAATCCATTTGTAACCTCCTCTCTCACACATATACACGGGGACATTTCCAGGCTGTTGGAATACTTGCTACTTAAGTTTGTGAGAATGGTATTTCAGTTCAGTAGAGGGTTCTTTTTTATTAGCAATCAAATACTGTAAAAGAAGACATTGGCAAAACCGTCTGGATGAGAAGCATGTTGTAAGAATCTGTAAAAGCATACGTGCCACCTGACAAAGGAATTTATTTCTCAGTGGTAGAGAAAACATTCCAATAATAAAAATTATCTGATAGAGAAGCAGCTAGAAATAATCTGCATTGTTTATTGTCTCCTCTGATTATCTGGCCTTTTTCTGCATTCTCTGGTATACTATATCTGGTAAAGTGTCTGTGTTGGTCAAAACCTCGATTTTTTTTTGATAGCCCTGCATGAGAGGCAGGGAGATTGAGTTGCAGAGAATTTGTTTCATGCCCCATTCTTGCTGGAGTACCAGGGCATGAGCTCACTTTGACATCCCCTCCATGTTTTGTAGCTCCAGGCCACCTGTCCTCCTTTTTCTAATATTTACGCAGCCTTGAGGTGCTACTGCCTGAGCTGCAAACAGCCTCAAAGGATCAAACCCAGAAGCCTGCTGAATCTCATGAACATCCCAGACATGCCTTCTCTTCACGTCTTCCTGAAACATTTTTTTGCTACAACAGGAGGAAAGCTGGAAGGTAACATAGGAACCCTCGGAAGTGCTAATCCTCTACGGGGACCCTTTGATCTGGAATGGACCTTAGGTCACTAAGCAAACCATAAGGCCAGATGGGAGAAAATCTGGTCTGTACACTCGGAGTTCGTGCTCCTCCAGTGTTATTTCTACATTGATGAGTGCTAAGTAGAAATACAACATGCCCTGCGGAAGAAGAAATGGAAGGCAGCTCTGCTTAGAATCAACCCTACATGTACATCACAAGCCTATATATGTATATAATTTTATTTCCTGGGAAGGAAATTTTCCTGTCAGGGAAACTACACATAGTATTGAAATACAGCAGTAATATTTCTAATAAATTGCTGTCATACTGTTGTGTGGTAATTGCCTCTTCTTTCCTACCTTGCAGTATTGTTTGAAAGGAAACGATTTTATATATTAAAAGGAATATACATTTTACATGAATTTGTCAGAGTTAAAGTAATTATTTTGTCATAGAAATGTGAATATTTCTTTTTATGTTACCCTGCAGATTTAAATGAACAGTGTAACCTTACTGCAAATCAAGTGTTCCATTTGGGAAAAACAGAGAAGATGATGATTTACTGTTAGTAGAAATAAAAAGCTGTTGAGCTATACAGATATTAAAAATGCTAGCTCTTCCATTTGAGCAAGCATTCTCTGCTTTGCAAATTATTGTTACAATTGTAAAGGGCCTGTGTGAGAATTAATCGGAGTATGTTTATTATACTTAGAAAACTTGAACATTTCAATTCTAGGTCATTGCTTATCATGCTTTCACAAACTTACATAGGAATATGTTGAGTAGCTTTATAAACAGGTACGTTACTTACTGTAGAACAATATTATTTTAACCTTTCTACATAACAGCTGACACAGTGGCTTATACAGCTTTTTATTCTGGATTCAAAGATATTCGTGCCTTCCATATATATCAACATTGTTGTATCATCTTAAATTGACTGAAAAAAACCACTTTGGTACATTGACTCTTGTTTCATGTAAACGTAGTGATTTGAAAAAATAGCTCAATTTAAGATCAGTATCTTAGAAATCCGATGGACTTCACAACTTTTTATGACTTATAGCAGTCTATCTACACTGATGTGATAATAAATACTGTATAATCTATTGCCTGTTTAGTTATTTCTGAATGTTTAGTTGTTTTTCTAGTCTAGTTGCTCTAAACAGATGATTATATAGAAAGTAACTCATCTCTTTATGGTTTGTAATTGATTAATACCCTATGACCAGGCTCTTGGTATTAGAATTCTTTGTGACCAAAACTGGGATAATACATTATGTTCTGTCTCCACTGTTACTAATTGTTATGTGTGGTATTCACTACATGCTCTGGATGCACTGTTTTTTTCTGGGAATGTCACAAGAGTGTTTCTATAGACAACTTTAGTCTGATTTTGGCAAATGAATTTCCTCAGTGAGAAAACTCCTTTAGAAGGATTTACTTTATTAACTCATTTGTTAATTTTAGCTAATTCTCAAGACTAATTATATGCAGCCAGATCCTTGTCCTCCAGAGAAAGGCATATAATATTCATATAATAGAGATCCTGGTGGGAATTTACTATTTGTCATTAGTAATGAATAACAATATTCTCCAGAAGATGAACAACAGCCTGAAATGACTTCTTAAGTAGTAGTTTAGTGATAGTTCTTTTTTTTTTGTTCCTTGCCCTATTACTTTGATCCCACACATTAAACAGGGAGGTCTGAGAAATTTTGCTGAAGAGATACATCTCTCATAGCAAGTGTATTTTAGTCTTGTTTGGCTCATGGGAGACAGAGACTAACTGTGCTGGATGACTAGAAATATTAATCTATTTGGTAAAAATTCTCCTATGGGAACATGAGAAAATACATTGCTATACTGTTGATTCTAGCTTTTATACCAGTCACAAATCTTCTCTTGTTTTGTGTGGCTTTTCAATTTTCTTTAAAGATGATAGTATTCAGTATTCATGCACACAGTCCTACTGAAGTAGAGTGATGGAAAGCCATTCCTGAAGTGTGGGGTTTTTTTCCAACATCATGGTTTTGTCCAAAATTTCCTTGTATTTTCTACAATGCACATATTTCCTGACAGTTGAGTGTCAAACCCAAGAGGATGATATGAATATTGAAGTTTGTGGTCTGAAAATATATGATGTGCCCATCTGAGGTGGAGTGCATCCCTGCGGTGTGCAATCCCTGGCTCAAGTCTGATAGATCTGGCAGTAAACGTGATAAAGAAAGATTCTAGCACAGCCCCATTTAGCATACTCTTCTGTGTAATGTATTTAGAATAATTTGTCGTGTTCACTTGTTCTGTAGCAGGAGAGAAGGATTTCTACAGGTTTAATGGCACTGTATTGTGCATTTGGACAGGATAGCCCCAGAGTTGCAGTCTGGGCCCTTCTGAACTACAGAGTGAATAGTCACAAAGTCTGAATGCTTTTTTTAATAGAGAATACCTTAGTGGTTTGTAGCAAAGAGGAGGATAAAAAATTAGGCTCCCCTGTGAAAAGTGAAAGTGGGAGTAACATGTCATGTACTATTGTACGCTTTGTAAAGTGGAGGTGGTACAGGCACAAAGACCTTTTCATTTCTCAGTGTCTTTAGAGGCTGTCAGAAGAGAGTCAAGTGTAGCCTGCATTATATCAGTGTACCCTTGCTCTTTTGCAGTGCTTTTGCAAGCTCTGAATGTGCCCTAGCTGTAAATGTGTTATCCCTTCCTGGGTGCCAGTTGACTAATGATGATGGGACAGCTTCAAAGAGAGGGAACTTGTTCTCTTGCTTGTAGTGAACAGGTGGAGCAAGAAGAGACAGGTTTGGCCTTTGTAGGACAGCAGCAGCTTTGGGAACAGATGCTCCACAGCCGAGCACTAGGTGAAATTCACTTTCTCCAGTGTGAAGCCCTTAAAACACTCTTTTACGTAGAGAAAGTTTTGAAAAAATGGATTCCTGTTTGATCCATCAAGTTTAGAGCAGAGGCTACAGTTTTGCTTTATCACCGCAGCTGAGTGCTGCTTTGGAGCAAGACTTTAGTACAAAATTAGCACTAGAAGTGGTTTCAACTTGCTTAGACTGAAAATATAAGAAAATGGTCCCTTGAAAATTAATAAAGAGAAAATTCCTCTGAATTCTTGCTGCTGGCTAGTGATCATGAAAATCGGGCTTAGAACTGAAACTAATTTTTACTGTTAGTACAGAACAGCTACATTTGCACAGCAGTTTAATTCTGCCAATCTGAATAAAGGTGCTCCAGACTTACTCTCCTTTAACAGAACCTTCCGCTCTGTGAGGAAAGAATAACAATGGAGTATACGTGGAGCCCTTAACTACAGAGCTTACCATAAACTTTTCCTCTTTTCCATTACAAATCCTAAACCAGTTACTCCGCACAGAAAACCAGAATGCAGAAATATATAACGAGTTGCAAAGATAAGTCAGGATATCTTCCTTTCAGTCTTTTTTGTTTGTTTCTGTTTATGTCTGTAGGTTACATTTAAATGACTTCATACATTTAAATGTTGTTTGACTGGTGTTTTTTTTAATAGCATCTTGCATAAAAAAATGTAACTCTTTGAAGAAAATTTCTGTGCTGCATGCTTCTGGTTTGCACATTTCTGGTCTTATTAGAAACTAACAAAACAACCTCCAGTGCAGGTGGAAAGGGTGATTTATGAAAAGTCATACATGAGAAATGGTAAAGATGGACTAAGTGTCTGATTGGTTTTTTCCCAATTAATATGCCAGAAAAATTGAAAACAATATTATGCTCTGGAGATTGTGGCATGACATATGAAGAGGACAACATGATGATGTGCAGACCGCCATGGGTAGCCATTTCCCGCAGTGCCAAGACAGCTGTTGGAATTGCATGCAACCCAAATAAAGCTGTTTTCCTATCTCTTCCAGCTTGTCTGCCTGTCATTTTGGTAATTTTGCAGCAAAAATATCTTTACTGCCAGCTAGAAGAAGAGAAAGACAGGGGATACTGACCTGAAAGGATCTGGGAGCAGCTGTGGTGATTACATCAAGTTCTGAAGTGTTTTTTTCTCCACCTGTGCTATTTGGGAGCTGTGCAAGAGATGTAGCTTGGCAATTGAAATGCTATCTCATCACTGCAGATATGTAGCTTGGCTTTGAAGCTGCCTGTGAGCACCTACTAAGTCTTATCCTGAAATAACCCAAAAATTAATTTGAAGGAAAAATACGGCAATAGATATCTCAGGAGCCTTTGGTCAGTCTGTTTTTGAGTTGTATCCGAAGCAAGTGATCCTTAATGTGAGTCCAGAGCGCTACAAATTATGGTACCCTGAATTCAGGTCCTTTGCACTTTACTTCATATTCCTCCAACATCCTACAGATGATGCTAAAAGCCAGAACTAAAAATCATTTGCTGGAAAAATCAGGGCAAACAAAATCAGCCCAATAGTTCAGCAGAATTCCTTCTTTCCTTAGTATTCTCCTGCAATATCCCATCACTATGATGTTGCCTTTTCTTTATTTTTTCCTTGTATTCTTTAAATTTTATTTTTAATTTTTCGTGCTGTACAGCAGTTAGAAGGAGTATGAGAGTTAGGTTTATGGTCTCTATTTCAGTTTGTGACTGATTCAGAGAGCAGCAACGAGAACCTCTTTAACATAGGTAAAAATTGCACTAGGATGTCTCTCTAAAAAGAAAAGAAAACATATTTTGAGCATGTAACATAGAAAGCATTCTGGAATTGTATTTTGTTTTCTTTTTACTGCTGCAGATTAGTGCCAGCACACAATTCCCTTCATGCCTGAGGAAAGTTCTCTACAAATATTTTATCTCCTCTTCTTCAATCACTCCAAGAAATTCTTTTTTGCTGCAATAAAAAAATGGAGTACTGTTTGGCTACTGTCGTGCTCAGAACAAATTTGTTGTGCTCACTCATTTTGTTTCTGTATTGCTGAAATACTCCATGTCTGTCTGTCACCCTGTACTTTCTCCTGTCCTGGGATTGTAGCTTCTGGAGACAAGGACCCTCTCTGTGCTGACTGCTTTACTCTGCAGCGTATGGTGAGGTTCTCTGTTCATGGCTGGTTGGTGTTATAGCATACGGAGATTCATGGTGTGATCAAAGAGCTGCATCTTTTCAAAGTGTTGGCTACCAAAATGCCTGATTTTTTTCTTGTGTTGCAAGGAAAATGAGTCATCCTGAGTATCCCAATCATGTACACTAACAGGAACTTCTTGTTATTTTGGCCAACAATAGTTCGTTTATCACCTTGGATATCTAGTGAAGTGCAAGCTGATTCTGAAGAAAGGAAAAATGTTGTGTGCACAAGAAATTTTTTTAATTAGGATGTTAAAAAACTGCTGTGCTTATTCAGTTAGGATGATACTTTAATCCTTAATCAACAGTTTACTGGAAATTATTTATGGCTGTGTAATAAATAAATAGGTTCACCATAGTGAAAATTATGGGCACCACAGATAACATGTTAGTTGTTTGTCATGTTTATTTGAGAGCACTCTAAACGTCTGTCAAGTCACTGTAACGACAGACATATAAAATCAGAGCCAGAACTTGGGGTCTGGCCTTGTCCCCAGAACACAACTGCTTGCTCACTGAGACTTCATAGTGTTAGGCTGTAAAGCAGTACTCATTAAATGTCCCAATTTTTGAAAAAAATAGGCAACCATCAGAGTACAGATTTTGGAAAGAGTATGAAAGGGAATAGACTTTGTATCTACACTTTAAGTTGAAACAATGGTTACCTCTATGTTCCCTTTCATGGGGGAAGACACCAATTATTAATTTACTAAAAGCCATTCTGCTAAATTACAGTAAACCACTAGACATGAAACTACTTTGCTAAATAATGTAGCCAGATTGCTGGAGGGCTTCAGAGGTGCAACTCATGAAGAATCTGGGTCCAGTGGCAGGTACAGGAAATGAAAAATATACAGGAGAATATATAAAAGGAAGGCTTTGCTTTGAGTACTGCTACAAAAAAACCACAAAACCCAGGAGGCAGAGACCTGTATTCTGTGTCAAATAGACTGTTCCTAAGGGCAACATAAAGAACTCTGCTTCCTAAGATAAAGCTATTAAAGGGCTGCTCTTCCATTTGGGGAGAATATTAGGCCATAGTCTCATCTCTGTATCTCTTTGACTAACTCTGTCCTCCAGTCTCCTGCTGGAGTAGGGTAAAAGAGGGCAGTTTCTACCCAAAGAAACTGAAGGATTGGACAAGAAGATAGGAATACAATGCTTGCAGAGATAATCTCAATGCTGTGTGCTTCTCCAGGGTTCCACAGTTTGGATGAAGTGCATTATTAGAGTGTCTTTTCAACCAGTTTTTGGACACTGTTCTTGAAATTATGCTTTTATCTAGTTTGTGAATGGGGCAACAAAACCAGAAAAGTGTTTTCTTGCAGTTTCTTCTAATCTGCTTATGCAGTTGAATCACATGTAAATATCCAATTGCATTTGCTCCACTATCCCACAGGGTAACATTATCTTTACAAGAAGGCGGGAGAGTGAGGACATCGCAGGAAAAGCTTTGCTTTAAATCAAGCATAAGTCTTAGTATTTGCAAAAGCACAATTTATGCAGTGAGTGTGAGCTTAATCCAAGTGCAATTAACTGTAATGATGTTTCTAATATGCCTGAATGTTCATTCATCTTAGCACTTGAAGCTACAAAATCAAGTCACTTCCAGTCCTGTTGGGGTCTGCAGCCACCTCAGTGAGTGAGTTGAGGAAGAAGGAGAGAAAGCTGCTGTGAGCATCTTAAAGCTGGTCCTAGGATGATGAGATGGCATTTCAAGTCACCTAACCTTTTGAGAAGTTTTCTTAGTGTTCAGTAACTTGCCAGCTCAGCAATTTTGCTTTCTGAACCTGGTGTGTGTGCCTGACAGCGTGTGTGTTGAGTGGCGTGGAGGAGAGGGAAGAGCTCAGTGTTCCCTTTGATGTTGCCCAATCTGCAGAGCAGCCAAATTGCTGAAGATATTTTTGCCACCCAAGGGAATGCCTATCCTATCTTTGTCACTCTTAGTTTATTCCGTATGAAGGAGGACAGTCTGACAGATGAGGTTACAACTGGATTTTTTTGTTGTTTTTCAATAAGCTAAGAAAAAGAAGTGGATGACGAGGAGGAACTCAGCTTCATCTTCACCCTTCTGCAATGCCACTTCTCAGGTTGTCTGATGATCTTGTCACAGCCTTCAAGCCACTAAAGGAAAACAAAGGTCATGGTACTGGTTGTCCAAAAAGGAGGAAAAAAACCCAAACATACTGTAAGGACACATTTTAAGGCAATCTTTATAGATCTAAGATACATAAATGAAAGGGCACAATATGTCTGAATTTTGGTTTGCAAATCACGTGGAGATGACATGAACACAACAGATGAGGCTGGAATATTGTGGTGGGATTGATCTGTTTAGTCTTGCCCCATTTTTGAGTGACCTCCATGCAGCTGAATTCTTACTATGTGTAAAAGCACCTATCAGCTGCTGGGGTTTGGGGTTTTTTTTGTAGAATAAAATACAGAGCTAATTAAGATGCATTAGAAAAACTTCTAGCCCTCACTTTTATTATATTACAGAACATTTTTCTTCTAATTCATAAGCCCTCAAGTTTAAAAGATCAAGCTTGACATAAAAATTTCAGGAATGACAGAAAATGAGAAGAAGAGACAGAGACCTCTGATCAAATGAGGGAATGCTAAGCTTTTCAGCTAACATGAAAGACTAATTACTGAGGTGATACTTAATAATTGATGCCTATATTCAGTATAGCTCTGAGATTTAGGTCCAATTAAAAATTTATGTACCTAAAAATAGTGAATACAAAACCTAATTTTCCAGCATTTGGTCTCCAGATAGAGACCCAGAACCCTGCGGATATTATTGAGGCCCTAGAGCAACAAAATAGCCAAGGAAATTTCTTGGATCATCAGCACAGAGCTAAGGTTAGTCCCCTCAGCTTGCCCGCAATTAGCTAGGCTGGATATGACTCTGCTAATGATACAGAAGGTGTGGCAGAGGGGCTGAAGAGCAATGAAGCTCTCTTCTGCCATCTGATAGAAAGTACCAGTGTTTGCTAACACACAAGTTGCTGTTTCCTGCAGGTCCCTGTTGAATCCCCATGTCTAGATACAGTTTAAAAAATGGAAATGCTGGAAATAGAGGCAAGTTTTATGTTCAAGATTTATCTGAGGATGCTGAGACGTGCTTCTTGCCAGTCCTTGATAAAATGTGTTACTGAGGTTTTTCGCTCCCAAAGCACTTAGCAGGACATTTTAATGTGCAGTCAAAGAAGGCTGAAGTGGGTTTTGCCACTGCCCTTTTTTACACAATAGCTCTCACCCAGCAGCTCTCTGGTAGCCTGAATTTCTTTAGCTGGAGAGGATGGTTTCATGCATCCTTGAAGAGCCCCTGAGCCATAGGGCAACAGGTCAGACTACCAAGGCAGGGCTACTTCTTGAACCTAAGCTGGTATGTGGGAAATCAGGGATCTGAGGAGATGAAAGCCCTGCAGCTCAGGTGCAAGGTAGTTAGTCCTACACAACTGAGCTCTATTGCTGACCCACTGCGCATGTAAAGCAAGGTGATGAAGAGTTAACCAACTCTAGTGGCAGAGATTTGCAACCAAAGCGTCCAGACTGGAAAAAGTCCCTGGCCTGAGGAGTAAGGCTACTTCTGAAAAATAACCTAATTCCAAAAATCCACTGGTCTGAGACTAATAGGATTGACTCAGGTCTTCTAGTAAAACATGGTTTGTGACCAGCAGCAGGGTGTGGCTGGGGCCTTATCAGCCTCCACCCTGGCAGCTGTGGTGCTGGAGATGATATCAGGTGGTGGGAGGGCTTGTGCTGGTAAGACCTCTTGGGCCAATGGGTGCTATGGAGGCTCATGCAGGACAGAGAGCTCTGGTGGTGGGCTGAGGACTTGTGATTCTCTTCGAGTACATTCAGACAAAGCCTGGTGAGTGGGTTAAAACATGGGAGAAGGCTAATGTGTTCACTAGTTCCCACTTTGAGGGGGGCATTATGTTCAGGCGATGTTGGAAAAGGGGGTCTTGACAGTTGATGTTTTACTCTGATTTCCTGCCCCTTCTCCTCCCCTCTCCTGTCCCCCTTATTTTTCTTTTTCTTTAGAAATGAGGGTTAAAGGCCCATACATATGGCTGCCACATAAGGGGGCTGTTGTCCAGAGGTGGATTCAATGCAGATGGGGACTCAAGGGGGTGTTATACTGTTCTGCAGTTAAAGAAACTAATGTTTCTCTAATACACCATGTTGCTCCTTTTCTCTCATCCTGGAAGTGAGAATTTTGTTAGGTCTGAGGTTGTCTTGTACTTGAGCCAAGATAGTGATGCCTGCTGTAGAAAATATTATGACTAGTGATGGCAAGTTAATACTCATCCTACAGAGTTAATATTCATCCTACAGTTGTGGCGTTCTTGCAGAGCTGTAGGAAATATCCCAGTATCATTAAGCAAATAGAGTGATAAGGAATCCAGCAGCATCTGTGATGCAGGAAGAGAAATCAAGCAGGAGCAGCACATTAATCAAATACATAGGAGGAAAGAAAATGTGCTGTGCAAAATCAGATGAGTTGCCTGTTACACTACTTCGTAATTTTTATGTTGATATTTTACAGAAAAATGTGCTTTGTCGAATTTATTGCTGAAGGTTACTTAATGAATGTGGAGTTTTTCCAGATACAACTAAAAGGGCAAAGTAATTATCTATGTGTGCAATTGGCTTTCAGAAGAGGAGTTAAGCAAGTCCACATTTTAGTACAGAAGGGAGAAAAGTTGCAGGCAAGTCAATCTTTCTTTAAGTTCCCTTTTTGGCCCTTATTTTTCTCTTTTGTCCTTGATTCAAATTCATCCATACTGATGTAGCATTTAAGAATGAGATCTAAAAAATACTTAATTATTCCCACTATTATTTGTGTGGGATTTTTTATGTGTTTTGCTCTTGTGGGTTTTGGTGGGTTTGTTGGTTGGTTGGTTGATTTTTTGTTTATTTGTTAGGGTTTTTGTGTGTGTGTGTGTGTTTAATTGATTGGGTTTTTTTTTAAATAAATCAAAACTTAGGGCTGTGAGGTGAATTTGTCTAGTTGGGAATTGCTAAATGTGGTTTTGGAAAAAGTGGCAATAAGTATGGGTATATAGGAACAATACTGAAACAATCCAGGGTAGATCACCACAAACAAGCCAAAAAAATAAGTGGTTTTGTGACTCTGGCTCTTAAAAAAACCCCCAAAAAACAACAAACAAAAAAAACCCCGAACCAACAACCAACCAACCTGTAAGCTTACCTTTTGATCCTAATTAACAAATATGTAGGTTTAGTGTTTAAAACCTCCTCTCAAACAACTGTTATTTATCACTTTGTTCTTCTGTGTTGATTTAGTCACTTAGTTCAGTGTTGCGTCCCTCTGGGAGAGGCTGTTCTCCCTCCTTTTCTCACTCTAAATATTCAAGTTTTCCCCATTCCTGTTTGCATGAAGGCTCTTGTCCTGGCTGTGAAGCGACTGCCTCACGGCGATGGCACCAAGCTATGGCAAGAGGCCACAGAAAGCCATGTGCAGAACACAGTGCCTGGAGTCGAAAGCTTTTGGATAGTCACCCAGAGATGTCAGCTGAGGTACTGTGGGCAAATAGAGTTAGAAATGTTTTATTTACTCTTCCTGCGGAGAAATGGATTAAAAAGCAAGCGTTGTTAAGGTTCTGGTCTGCATCTGCCAGATGCGTGTGTGCTCGATTATAACATCTCCCTTTTTGCATTCAAGAGGAACAGACACTCTGTCCTCTCTTTATTTTTGCCTGCTTCCACTCTGCTGCTCAATTTGTGCCAACTACACAGTAGTTTGTTGTTCCATTGAGAGCTGCGAATGCCCCTCTCTAGCCCAAGGCAGATCTTTCCATGAGAGTCTTACTCTATGCAAAGAAGTCTGTTTGGGTATACAGGTTACAAAGCTTATCCACCTTCAACCTTGGCATGGGCTGAGGTAGCTCTGAGTTGTGGGTCTGAACTTGGAGAGATTGAATGACTTGTTTGCGTTAGCAGCTGGTTCATTTAAAATTTAGGTCGACACGCAAAATATTCCTGGAGTTGTTCTTTGCTGATTTTCTGACCATGTTTGTACCTCTAGAGATTTGTAAGAAACATTAAATTTGGCATGAATTAAATATGTACTGAAAGGGTTAAAAGAATGGCCTGTGCTCAAAATGAAGGATGCTGCAGCCAGGTTGCTCTTTCCAGAAGTGAACTGAGAAAACTATTACTTTATGTCAAGACCAGGATAGCAAGACCACAGCAGAGAGAACTCCTTGGTGGAAGACGAGGGTCTTCCTCCTGTTGTTACAACAGGAGACATACGGTATATTTTTTTCTTGTTAGCCCAACAGCAAAACAAAACCTTTCCCCACCCCCTTTCCTTCTCTCCCATTTTCATCTTTTTTTTTTTCCTTCTTTCCTCTTTCTTTTCTTCTTTCCCCTCTTCCTCCTTTATTTTCTTCCCTGCCTTTCTTTATTACCAGGAAAAAGAAAGAAGAGCAACTTTTGCGTAGGGTTTTTTTGTGGCATAGTGATGTGCTCTCATTCCAGAGAGGACTATTCCAGGGCAGATGTAAAATGCTTGGCTATACAACTGAGACACTGTTGTGTGCCAAATCTCTTCTGCATGTCATCAAGGACTTCTTAAACTCGACATCCATGTTCTTTTCCCTTGACTTTTGATTGTGAGATTGTTAGTGTCTCAGGAGATAAAAATAAACCAGTGTTCAGGCCAGCTCAGAAGTGTGTTAGCACATTAAAGATGAATTATTTTGTCAAAAGGAGAGGATAAAATAGGAAACACCACCACTATAATGGCCATATGGTCTAAATGATAGTACAGCTCCAAAAGGAATTACAGCTGGTCTAAGTGTATCTGCTGTAGACAAGCACTAATGTTAACTAGAAATTAATGTAACTGAACTGCAGAAAGAAGGTAACTGTAATTTAATATGAAAAGATGCAACAATATAATAACAGACCAGGATTTGAAGGAACAATTATATTTTCAGCAAATAGTCAGTCTGCATAAATGTAGCTTTATATAGTTCTGTTTCTACCAATAGCAAAGAGGGTATTAAAAAATGAAGCTATTGAAGCTTCCAGAGAACCATATCCTCTTCGGTCTGTTCACTTTCTAAACTATAACCAAACTATCCTTTATTTGTGTAACCTAAACCTTGGCAAAATTTTGTCTGAACCTCTGTGACTCTCAAACTCTGGTGTAGTTATCCTGTTAAACTCACTATAAGTGAAAATAAACACTGCAAACCTGATCAGCTTGCTGCTGTCCTGGCATCCCAAGCCTTGTTTCCAAGTTTTGTTTTTATTTGCTTAGGCAGACAGGTTGGTAGGAAGCGAATGTGAGATCAGTTACTGCACTTCTGGGTACTCAGAAGTGCTGATAAAATCACTTATGGATTGTGTGGATCAAATGTCATTAGGTGCCAGACATCTTTCACATGTGTGGTCTTTACATCAGGGTTTTGGCAATGCCTTTGAGAAATCTACACCTTCATTTGGAATTAAACCAGTACCAGAGGGGGACTCTCTTAAAAAGAGGCAGTTCCTTTGTATGCAAGTCTTACCTTTACTCACCCACTTTCCTCAAAACGAAATGGAATGTGAACACTTGAATGTCAGGCTAACTGGAGAAGTATCTGATCATTTCATCCTACCACTACAGATTGGATAAAATGATGTCTAAATTAAGCTTAAAAATGGTCACTTTTCACCTAATCTTGATTCTGTTGTTCCTGAATGGTATGAAGATATGTGGACAACCTGATCGTTTCTGATAGGGCAAATTTAGGCTTCGTTAAACTTGGTTGTCCTCCAGATCCCACTTACAGCTGCTTTACTCAGCGCTAGAAACTTTCAGAGCTAGAAAAGAGAACAACTCTGTTCATGTGATATCCAAGGCTGAATCAAGTGACTAAAGATTCAGATAAAACTTAATGTGTTCCTTAATTTTCTTGAAGCCATTTTCTAGAAACATTGAAATATTTCTGAGTATAGGAGCAGTAATGTTCCATGATTTACTACTGTCTATGGTGCTTTGGCAATGAAAGACATATCATTATAATGGTGTTGGGTAGATGGTCGGACTTGATGGTCTTAGAGGTCTTTTCCAACCCTAACAATTTTATGGTCATGATGATAATTATATTGGGTGCTCAAGTTCTATCGGTGAGGGGAGAAGGTGGAGTTGGAACCCACTGGAATTAATAACCAATGTGTATTTGTCCAGAACTGTTGGGTTTGCATCTTCTGATGGATAGGACAACATAGCACCACTGTCTGTTCTTTCTGGCCCTCTAGATAAAATGAGGGTTTTCATCTCTCTCACTGCAAATCTTCTGTCAGGGAACCAAAGCTACAGACGTTGTTCAAACCTGCTTCATCTTTTCTGAGCTTCATCTTTTTTGAGTCTTCAACTCACTCTACTGGGAGATGATAATGTAAATATGTGACAACCTGATTGATCTGAAAGGTAGCCTGGATGTCTGGCAGCAGTGCAATCATGTTTCCAGAGCTTCTGGATATAGCCAGGTTAAGAGTGTACTTAAATCCCCTCCCTGCAAAGCATGAGTTTATATGAAACAACATAAAAGATCTTACACTAGAAAATAAATTCTGTTTTCAAACAACACAAAATTAGAAATATTTTTGTTTCTGTTTTCAAAATCACTACTCCTTATGATGCTTTCACAGTCCTACCTTGAAATTGGTTGTAGCCCAGTCATTCGTAGCAGGGTAGTAGTGAAGAATCTTACTGTCATCAACACTCATCTTGTGTTGCAAAAAGAGGTGCTTTTCTGTAGTTTGGCCCCAGCCAGCCAAACTTGTCTTAGCTGAAAAATCATGCTAAAGTGACAATGGGTTTTTGCCATTGTTGACTGGTTTTGTTTCTATATTTCAGTGATTAATGCCAAGGTACTGTGGTTCAAACCAAAGAGTTACAAGTTCAGCTGAGTTTATATACTTTTCTCTGGAGAGTGTATGGCATGTCTGTTTTCATTAAGGATAAACCTCAGAACATACCAGTTGTTTACAGAGGTTAAGAGAGCTTTCATGCCTGCTTTTTTTGTTGCTTTTCTTTTCCTTTTGTTGATTTGGTGTATTTTCTCTATTGATTTTTTTTTTTTGTCATTGGATTTAATAATTCAGTGTCTGATTCTGCTTTTAATTCACCTGCAGGGACAAGCAGTACAGTTTAATTTCTGGGGTTTTTTTATATTTATATGTATATTTGGTAATCTTAAGAGCTGGACTTTCCAAGGATATATAGGATTTTTCTTCCAGCTTTGAAGTTTAAATTTAATTACTGTGCACATAACACTTGAGTGGACATCAACAATTTGACAAAAATGACTTGTTTTTTCTGTTGTCTTTCATAAGTGGCCAGTGGAATAAATTATATTTGTTTGTTAAAAATTATTTTGAGTTCTAATAGTGTGCCCTGGAGATACTTTTCAACCAAAGTAAGTATCCTCACCTTTTTTAATTAGCGAAGCATTCTATTCACCTTGCAAAGAAATCAAATTATTGCAGTCATTTTTGGAGTGTTAGATGCTCAAAACCTAAATCAGTGCTATAGAGCCTAGACCCAGGATTTAGTTCTTGCAAGAAATCATTTTAAGCATTTTTACGTTTAGCTGCTTATTTCTGAAAATTTAAGTTTACTCAGTGCAAGCTGCATATCTTGAAATTGTATTCTGGATCACTATTTTTAACACAAAATTACAAAACAGATATGTAAGGTCAAACAATCTGCCCTTGTGAGGTTCCAGAGGAAGATAAAGAATTGGTATGATGCAAGTGTCCCACTATGGTAGAAATGAGAGTTCTTTTGATATCTGTGCAACAATTTAAAAATCTTCACCACAGTCCCAATATTTCACTTATCCTGCCCCAGAAGTCAGCATTCATTACAAAAACACAAGTCATTACTTGTGTCCCTGTGGATGTGCTGTGACAATGTGGAGGAAGTCGGGTAAATCAAGTGCTGTTTCATGGGTTTCCCTAAGGGCTTCTGCAGGTTGCACCATAAATGAAGAGCAAGTGTTCTGGTAGCCAGACTGTGTTTGGCTTCGGATTTGGACTCCCCCGACTTTAAAAGTATATCAATGTCAAATTTGGTTTCAGTTCTAGCTCTAGAGCTTTCTTGGAAATCCAGAACAAGTTTCAAAGACTGCATGACTGCTTCTAATTGAAGCATTTTGATGATGGTGCCTGGGTTGCTGCTGATAATTTCTTGCTAAAGTAACATTTCCTGAGAACCTTCAGTGAAGACCCTCTAATCAAGTTAGTTACTTCCCTTGTGGAGTTGCCAAAAAAAACCCCTAATTTGCTAGCTTAGTTGCTGACATTCGCAAGCTAGTATGCCCAGCTCTTTTGCTAATAAGCCTTTTGCAGTGTCAACCACAACATCTGCTAATTAACGTGATCTGAAAAGCTAAACATAGAGTGACCTGTTTAGATAGGAAAGGTGTAAGTCATGCTGTAGATTCAAACACATCACCCTTCTCTTATTTATACTACCTTGTTCTTCAGTAATTAAGGACAGACTTAATCAAAGACACTCTGAGTGCACCTTTTATACCATATGAGTTGTGACTGTGCAACTCTCCAGGGTTTCATGGGACTGCTGTCTTCCCTATTTTTCAGTTCTTTAAAAAAAATAAAATATTTTGAGGTTTGCTGAGATGCAGCCCAGATCAAAACACAAGAATAACACTGACGTAAGCCCACACCTTTGCTTGAGGGTAACTAAAACATTTTATTACTTTTCTAACCCTGAAAAGAAAGAGTGATGGAGAAGGGTTAATTACTTCTGAAAGCTGATTTATTTATGAAACTTATTTACAGAATTCTCCACCTGCATATCTGAAGAGATTTTACAGATGGTAGTGATATTATCCTTAGGGGTAAAAAGTTAAGGTGCAGTATCAAGTGACCTTCTTAACCATTTTTCCTAGAAAAGAATACCTAATTGTTGTCCTCTTTTTCTGCCATATATAGTGGTGACAAGGAAGGTCCCCTGTAGCAGAAGTGCTCCAGGTATTTTGTCTGAAATTAAACCTGAAATTAAAGGTCCCCTCTTCAAAGGACAGATAGCCTTAAAAGAAGATTTGTTACCATTTGTTTTCCGTTTCTTTTTACAAGCTGAGGAGCACTGTCAGAGGTCACTATACCTGTGTAGCTATTGCCCTTCCCCAAAAGATGAATCAGAGTGGTGGTGGTCGTAGCATGTGGGTGAGGCCACCATGAGTGCCTGCTGTAGGTAAAGCTATACACCTTGAAAGAGCGGATTTGGAAATAATGTTTTGGTGCATAAGAAGGGATATATATTTGGGGGAGTATATTTTTTTTATTTTTAGTTAAAATAAGCAAGTTATGAAATTATGATTTTTGAAGTAAATGGCTGTGAGAACCATAGCTTGGAAGTATCCCTTGTTTTCTCTATGAAGATTCATTGCCACAGTGCTCAGAGGATCTACAAGTCTGTAATATTAGAAGTCCATGGCAGTTACCTGTGAGCTCTGTCTACGGTGGTGAAAATGCCTATAATCAATTTTTAAATTGATTTAACTGGTACAAAATAAGGACCTAAGGTTTGAGGGCAAAAGACTTCTTCAAAATCTCAGTTCCGGCAGGGAGACTGGACTAGATGATCTTTTGAGGTCCCTTCCAACCCCTGATATTCTGTGATTCTGTGAAGTGGAAATGCTCAGTTTTCAGCTATTCTAGCTATAAAATGTTCTAAGTCTGAACTATGCTTATGATTCCTTAAAGGGTCGAGCAGGGTAGGGTATGAATAAGCGTGCTTGGAAGACTACGAACTACCTAAAGCTTTCCAAAGGAACAGTTTTTGTATCTTTCTTTTTCTTTGTCTGTGAAAAAAGAGAAGTCAGATGCAAATTACACAGAAATTTAAAGAATTGTGGAGGCTTAGAGTTTGCTCAGCTTGGATTTTAGCCTAATGCAGGCACAAGCTCTTCAACAGGAAGAACTGTGCATGGCCTCCATATGCTCCGTGAGATTTTTAGACGTGTTGACTGTCAAGGTTCATCGAATCTCTACTAATTGCCTGCAAACAAGTGATTCTCAAAGGTACGTTTAATGGAATCTACAGAACCTGCATCCTTAGCACAAAATATATAAAGCCATTAAGGTTTTGCAAAGCCATAACTAACTCAAAACAGGGTCTTAGGAAAGCTCCCTGACCCCTTCCATTATAAGAGCTAGAGCTATGCAACTTCATGAGCAACCTGGGCTAGGAGTTTTGTTAAAAGTGTCTTTGGTGCTAAAAGACTCTGGGGAAAAAAAATTAAGTTGAAATACATAATTCTCTGAGAGGATGTGTGTGCTTATTTATTAAGCCTCAGTTGAGGAAATATACAGCATTTTGTCTCACTGGTAAATTCTTCTTCAAAATAGCAAGCCATGAAGGATCTTGAACGTTTCACTACACAATGCCAGAAAAGAGAATAATCTATCACAGTTCTCAATTCACCAAAATGTTAAAAAAAGCCACAAAACAAACCAACTAAAAAACACAGAAATCAAAACACCACAGAACCAGATTGAGTGGGATTCATGGCAAGAATGGTCACTTTGCCTAGGTACAGGAGGTGACAAGTCAATGGGCTGTCAGTGGGTGACCTCAGGGTGGTTATCTTGTGCTCTCCCACTTCTTTCTCTGCTCACCAGAGAACACGGCAGTGGTGTCTGGTGCTGGGGAAGCAAGGCCTTGCTGCTGGGCTGTGTGGGAGCTATTGCCTTCCAAATAAGAGACCTGACTCATTCAAGGCATATCTCATCTTTGAGCAACATGTAAGGTGTTGATGGAGAGCTGAGCTCAGTTTCTCACCTTGTATCAAATTGTACTTCACCCTATAATGATGTGTGAAACACTGGCTGTGAGCTACTGGTCGAAAGCATCGTTGTATCCTGTGTATTTCACATTATATTTAAAATAATATTAGTATATCATAGTAACTGATACAGTATTTAAATTACAAGTAACTTAAAGCAAAGTTACTTCGAAGCAAATAAACTGTTTCTTCCAAGCTATTAATGGTTGCAGCTAGGAAAATACTCCTTTTTGCATAAGTAGAAGGAGACTGTAACTGAATTTAATACTCTCTGACTGAATGCAGGAAAGGTATATCTTTTAACTGAAAGAGATTTGATTACTTGGGGCTATAGTAATGCTCATTAAAAAAAAAATAAATTATCACATTCTTGGCCCTTTTCTGAGTCCCACTGTGTAGTGGAGGCATGTTTGAATGGTATTTGGTGTAGAGTAGAACATTTAGATATTTCATATGGAGCCTCGGTACGCAGTAATTGCACCAGCCTTGCTGTTGCTCTGATCCTATGATGTGGAGCCTGAGCATCCCTAGGGCCAGGCTGCAATGATTGGCATTTGCTGTATTAACTTACAAGTTCAGGCTGCTTGCTCCTCACGGCATTCATGCAGCCTGGCAGTGGTATCAGAATCTGATCTAATTGAATAAGGATGCTATAATTTTCCTTTCCATTCTGTGGCTTTTCTGTGTGGCTGTTTGTTTGGTGGTTTATTTTTGTTGTTGTTGATTTTTTAAATTATTTTTTAGTCTAAAACTTTTCTGTTCTTCAAACAATAAAATGACTGGAGAGGCATGAAAGTAAAGGCACAGGTGCTTTATGTAGTCCTAAATATCTGCACGCACAACAAACTATTAAGCTCCCTCACATGTCTTCTCCCCTAAATTAAAATTACCTGCTCAGTGTATTTGTAGACACCATTTCTTTGATATTAGGGAAATGTTACCAGTTGGGATAATAGTGACTGCAGAAGCAGCTGGTTTGGTTCCTTGGTATAATCTCTAAATTAGAGAAGCAGGGGAAAAAAAAAAATAATAAATTGAGCACCTTCTTTGCTAACTGATTTTTCTGATGTGCTAAAAAGATGAAAGGAAAACATCAAAAACTTCTTTAACTAAGAAAAGGGAGAGATTTAGTTTCATCTCTGAAGGAGCTAGTCGGTAGAGGAAAAAGGTGCAAAATATGTTTGTGGGTTACCCTGACTTTTATAATATTTAGATGTGTGTGATTGCTCTATTGACGTCAGCTGGCAGGGTGGGCTGGCATTCTTCCAGAGCACTTGTTTTTTTTCTCATTAGCAAGGAAGAACGATCAACCTTTTTTCCTGATATTATGTCTGATTGAAGCCTCAGCTTCTGCACCATGTTTTCATTTCCAGCTACTTGAAAGGATCAAGGACAAACTAAAGGGCCTCCTGTGACTTGCCGAGCATTAAAGCTCATAACCTCTGGGACTGATTGGAGAACTTGATAGGGCTTGGTGGGCTTTTTTTTGCTCTCCAAATATCTTAATGCTTTACAGATAAAATGTTTCAGGATCCAAGCTGATGAGCCATGTCTCCTTTCTTTTTTTCCTTTTGGCTTTTTTTTTTTCCCTGATCAAAGCATCTTGGCAGCATTTCTTTGATGTCTCCCTAGCTCTAGCTGTATCATAAGCAGTTTGACACCGTAAAAAGGAAAAAAGCACTTGTGGAAAAAATAATTTTCCAAACAAGACGATTTTTCACTCAAGTGACTAAGAAGCATACAGAGGGAAAGGCTCATACAATCAGTGTTGTTTTGATTCCGTGCTCAGCCTTCAAGGAATGGAGCACTTAACCAAGATTTTATTATTATTATTATTATTATATTTTTTATTCTTGCTGGCTTTTCTTTTGGAGGTTCTTGTATGCCACCTCTCAGAGCCTCCCCTTGCACTGACCACAGAAAGCTTGCTTACTCTATCCCAGTCCAGACTTAAACAAGCATGAAGCCTATTGTGAGTGGGAGGAAAATCAGGCCAAGCGTGTTTATACTGCGAGCTGTTAATAACAACAACAGCTCTTGGCTTTTGTGAAGCACATGTCAGGCAAGGAATGCAAAGAGCTTAGAGAACAGGCATTAATTAAGGTTGACAACCTCCACCCTCTTCCCTTGCCGTGAAGTTAGTCACAAGCAGGGAACACTGATTGGCTTTTAATCTCCCTTCTCAAGTGGTGACCTGCCCCACGCATGGCAGGGTGGGTGCACCAGGGCACAGTCAGGGAGGACACGGGACTTCTCTGTCTGTGTGAGGATGGTGTGATTCCCCCTCTGGGAGGGGATTCTAACACCGAAGGTCTGACATGATCTGAGAAGCAAATTGGCTTTGGGCTAAGGATTTCTGAAGGGTGTTTTGACCTGTCTGTACAAGTGTCTGCTATTCATTAAATTCTAGAGTGGGGGCTCACTCTCGTGGTTACCCTACAGTGGGAAAAGATGAATTGCTCACAGCTAATGGAGGCACGCGGATGTGGTCTGTTTTTCCTGGGCAAACAGCTCTTCTCGAGCTGGATTTCACCATCCTGTCATTTCTCCTAGTGACTGAAAATACCTAAGCCTAGCCACAATTCTAAAAAATACTACTAAAATATTCCTTTTTGGATTAGAATTGCTAGAATATACAACAGTAATAAAGGGGAGCTGAAAACCATTCTCACTACTTACTGTACCCACTTTCTGTGGCTGTAGCGGGAACTTTGGCCATGTACACGTAGAGCAATGTATAGTGGCTATTTTGCAAGTTATGTGTTGATTATGTGTTGACAGAGCACTGGCACAGGTTGCTCAGGGAGATTGTGGAGTCTCCTTCTCTGGAGACATTCAAACCCCATCTGAACCCCATCACCTACTGTAGGTGATCCTGCTCTGGCAAGGGGGCTGGACTAGATGATCTCTAGAGGTCCCTTCCAGCCCCTGACATTCTGTGATTCTGTGATGCAGGCACTGTCAATATGATGCTCTTGTCTTTGATACAAAACTAGGATGAAGTTAACTGTAGACTTTCATCACCTTCAGCAGGCTTTGAACTGAACTGAGATTTCATAAACTAAGAACTCTTTTTTTTCCCATGCACAGATCCAGGTGCTTTTATATGGACCTGAGCCTTCCCTTGAGCTGCTTAGGCTAGCCAAACTGCTTATAATTGATAGATTTGCTGTCTAAAGACACAAAAGTATCTTTAACTATAATTTTAGCAATTTAGATCTAAAAGGTCTTTTAAATATCTTCTAACAACTTTGTGTAGAATTATTTCTATGTAAGCTTCCAGATTAATTCAGATCTTCTAATATGGCAATTATTTTGACATATTTATAACAAATGTACAGGAAAGTAGTTGCTTTGCCACTTTTTTTTGTTGTTTAACTCCCAAGAAGATAAGGATCCAAACTATGGCTTATAAATTAATGTTTTCCTTGGGGAATGAGAGTATAGTGTTCAATGGCATGAACATTAGCTTCAATAAAACAGTGAGCTAATGTTTATTTTAAGACGACAAGAAACTAATGAGAATTATATTTCACAAAACTAGATTGACTTGAAGACATAAGTGGTATATTCTTAACATAGCTGAGCATGTCTTGGCCATTTTTTTGCATGTATGTAATTATATAGGGAGTAGACTCATGGTCCATCTTGTTTTGCACCTTACCTCTATGATAGGCCATCACTTCCTACCTCAAAGGAGAGTTTTCCAATATGGGAGATAGTCTTTTTCCTGATCTTGAACGTTATTATAATATGTAGCCATTCTGAGGCTTGGAGTTCCAAGTTTTTGTAGCTAGGACTTGTATAACTTTATGTAGAAACAGCTGATACCTTGTACTACAAGGGAATTATAGATACAGTATTTGTATAAACATTTTCATTATTATTAATTATCTGCATTGCCACAATGTCTATATAAACTAGCTATGGACTAGCACTTTACTGTGAAGCTTTGTAAACACAGAATAAAGATATTTTCTGTGCCCCGCAGAGTTTAATATCTAGATAAAAGTCTTAAGGCAGCAGATGATGATTGACAGACGGAAACTGCTGGATAGGGGCAGCAATGAGATGGATTTTATTTGCACGATATGGAGTCATACCAACACATCAAAGACTTAATCACTACTAACGGCATCGCAGTTTGTAGTTTGAGTTTTAAGGAGCAGCAAGGGAACTGAAAGAAGATCACCAAGGTAACTTTGTGGGTATTGATAAGGAATTACTTTCCGGAACAAGCAGCAGCACGGGAGAAAGCAAGGGACCATATAATCACAAAAAGAGGAGGAGGAAATAGGGGAAATAAGTCATCTGTACTGATGGACTGGAAGTTATGAGGAGAAAGATGTGAGAGAGTATGATGTGAGAGGACTGATGATGTGGAACAGCATTAAGTGGTGCTTGGAGAGAGGGAGCCCTTCAATATAATTTCCACTTACATTTTAATAATAGTTAGAAGCAAAAATGCAGGCAAAGACTCCAAACAGAAATTATGCTGGCAAAATGGGGTTACCTTCTGTGTTTGCTTTTGTAACTTGGAGTATGTTGTCTCACCAACAGCTAATTTTCAATGCACTGGTTTGGTGAAATCAATGTCCCTGTTGGGCAGCTCAGCTCATGTAATGTATGTTTGGTGTGCCTTAAAGCCATAATTTCAGACTTATGGTCCTCTATAATGAAGATATAGTTGGTCTATATAGACAAACAGTTTTGAGCAGCATTACTCCACACACCCTAGCAGTGTCTGTAAGGGGAGTATTTTGATTTAATGGAGTGACTTTTCAACTTGATTAAAAAAAAGTGATACATATTAAGTAGGAAAAATGTGTAACCTGTTATCACCCTTTTGAGTGGGGAAACAAAACCAGGATTAAGTAAAGAGCAACTAAAATACACAGAGGAGTTGCATATGAACAGCGTGGGAATATAATGACATGATGCCTAGTGCAGACTTTCACTGACTTGACTTTTTTCACGAAGTTCTTCCCTCCAGTGTAACTGAAGAGTGCAATGGCTACTCTGAAGCTACTCTGTTAAGCATTCTCCCCGTTATGTTTCCTACATATGGCACCTGAGAAATCTTAATTTGTATTGAATTGAGAAATCTTAATTTGTATTGAATTGTCAAAAATAGCAGTCATGTTAACAGTGAAGGATGAAGTCGCTTGGTTTATTTTCTTCCACGTACTGAGTAGTGAATTATAATTCATAACCATTTCTCTGCTCTCAGCGCACAGTGCCCCATATTACTAAAATCATTTGGTTTCACAAATCTGATTATGTTCATACTATTTCTGAAACAAGACATTTCCCTTTCTGTTATCTTGGATAATACAATTTCCAGCGTGCATTTAGAAGATCAGAGAACATCAATGACTACAGCTGCTCCTATTTTTATGGCACATATTGTTCATGGTTCTCCACAGCTAGAGATGACTTAGTTATGGGATTCTGATTATTAAACCTTATAATAACATAAGGCATGCTATGCAATCAATTACAATAAATGACTTTATTGGCAATATCTAGCAATTTCCTGTTATTCTTATCTCAATTATTTTCAACAGAACAAATTGCCTAAAGATGATTACGGATGTTTTATGAGCAGATTAGTGTGACCTTATTGTTGCAGGGTCAACGTGTGAAAAGCAGGTAAAGAGCTTTGAGGATCCTTACACTTGCTCCGTATCACATCTCACTAGGGAAAGTGTGAAAGGTGCCCAACTTGCATATCACTGTTGTGATGTGCACATCACAGTCCTGAGCTTCTCTGTACATGTACTAGTTCATTTCCAGTCCATGGTGGTCGAGGAGAGTAGGTGAAGTTGGTAGTTTTGGTAAGGCCTAACTGCTAAACACCTATCGCTTGACATACACATCATTAAATGAAAAAATATTCAATATTCAACCATTTTCTTAGCCTTCTGAGCCTTAGACTACTCCTCCATAGTAATACGAACTAGAACAGTCTTTGAGAGAGGACTGAGATTCTCCTGCAACCTCTCTGTGAAACAACAACTACAAAAGATCAGGGGGATGACACTGAAACGATGCTAGCATTTAGCAACAACTCACGCGTTGCTGCCTCTGAAGAAACTGGCTGAAATCTCATTAACATGCTGTGAGAGATTGTCTTATAAATACAGGGAGGGTCACTTGCTGCACCCAAGAATACATAATCTGAACTACAAGACTGACAAAATATGAAGTTCATTTTATAAAAGTAATTAAAATGCAAAGTAATGGGGAGTGGAGGGGGGGAAGGTCCAAATCCTGTATGTAACAGGTCCCTATTTCAAGTTCAGAGAATTAACTAAAAAGTAAAATCTGCTTTTATTACAGCATGTGCATAGCAGTACTCAAGAACACTGAGAATATAGAACAGCTACAGATCCTGGCACTTGCAAATCCACCCCAATTTGTGAATTTTGCAGGCTGTGGTACCCAGGTGAAGCACTGCTGTGCTCTCTCTGCCTGTGTCACCCCTTTCTAAGTGACCCCTGTGCTCATGTGTTACTGTCAGGACCTTCAACAGAGAACGTGCAGTTGACCCATGACCCATTCAAAGTGTTTTCTCCCTCCTGCATGTTGTCAGCTTCTATCAGTACGGGGTGGACACAGCCACTGAGTTTAGATGCTAAATGCTCTTTCCATAAGACACCAGGCCATCCTGAGGTCTATAAATAATTGCATTCAGACCAGGTTCTTAGATGCATATTCAAAGTAGTTAATACTTGCGACTATTATCCTATACTGCTCCTTGCCATAAGGAGCAACAATGAAACAGTACGTTATTCACAGCAAAAACTGAGCTTTTTTTGGAAATGACTTGTCGGACTAAGATGAACGTACCATTCACTGTGGATAAAAATATTAAAAATACACAGAGGATGTCTTATAAGTAGCTCAGACTTGAACTTGTTGTCCAAAACAGGACACCTAAATCAAGGAACTGTTGCTGTAAGAAAGAGATGCTTGAGCTTTCTTGTTTGTTATTGGAATGCTTCAAGTGGCTCTTGAGATAAGAAAATCTCACAATTAGACCAGTCACATTAAAATAATTTTCTGTAAGTTTTTATATAGTGATAACTAAGACTTGGAAATTCACCACAAAAATGTACTTGGTCAGGTTTGAACAGGCTTGCAAAATATGTTACAAGAAAATAGAATAAGTCAGCTAGAAAGTGAAGGGGAAATGATTTCCTATTCTTTTACAAAGATGAAGAATTTATCTGTTTCCATTGGTGCAAAGTGGAGAAAAAATATTATAAAATGAAGCAGAAGTAATGCAGTTTTAAAGCAAGCAATTTCTATGACAAAAGGAAGATTATTGTTCACTTTCAGTTTTCTGATTTATTTTTCAATATGAAATTGAAAGTCCATTCATTCATGGGGAGCTTTTTCTCAATATGGGGCTACTTACATGGGTGAAGAATTTAAGTTCAAGGGCTATTTTCTGTTGGATTGTTTCTTCTGGATTTGGTGGTGTGGTTTGGGGTTTTTTTAGCTTATTTTAAAATGTTATTTCCTTCCTTGAATAAAGTTTGTGTCCTACAACAGCATTCAGTGTTGTGAAAATCAAGGCAGAGAGCGGACAGATCTCTTTAAAAAAAGGTATTGAAATATTATTTACCAGTTAAAAGGCTGCAGAAGTCAAAAATCTGGTCCAGGCTTCTGTATTTGGTCCAAAACTCATTCTGCTGACCTGAGGGCCAAATTCAAAAGCCCAGGTTCTTTATGCTACAGTTGGCACCAGCTCTAGAAGGCATCTCAACAGACTGGATTTGGGCACCAGCGGTCTGATCCTTGAGGTTCAAAGACTGAGGATCAGATTAGGAAATCCTGGCACCTAATTTTCATAGGTTGTCTTTATATGGGCAGCTTCAGTGATTTCAAATTTGAAAATAACTTGCCAAATAACTGTATTCACATTTAAAGGTGTCTGGTTTGCTTCAAACTGAAATTAGTTTCTGAAGCTTTGGCTTTCTGGAAGTATTAGTCTAGTTCAGGTCTTCACAGATGGCAAGTTAATAAAGTGCTTGTAATAAAGTGCTTTTCATGCTTTCTCCATTTCCTTCAGAGGTTCCTATATCCTATTTGAGACTGATCTAGTGAGTGGAAGTTCTTGCAAATAGCACCATTTTTTAGTCTAACTGAGCTCATGCTCTGCAGGTCTGCACTGCAATGGGCTATACAATTTTCCTGAGAAGCAATTCTTTTTATACAACTCTTAACCTTTCTGTCTTTTAGGCAGTGATCAGAAAATAAAAAAAATAAAAGAAAAAAATTCCAACTTGCCAGCCGCTTTCTGTGAGATCAAAGAGGAAGGGAAAGTGGATTCCTAACAATAGACTACCACCCTCTAGCTGAACAGACTGAACTTATTATGAGGTATAAGGTGGGGATGTGTTTTTGATTCATGGTTCTAAGCCTGAGCTCGAGCATTTTGAAAGTTTAACACCAATGCCTGAAGGTATTTCTGTGTATGAATAGGAAGGAAGTTTTGCCTGAGTGAAAATCATGTTATTTGTCCTACATTAATCCTGACAAAATTCTGAAACAGTGAAAACATGCATATATTGTTTTCTCAAAACATACTGATGGAGCAAAAATTTAACCACTTGCTTAATACTTAAACCAAAAAAAAAGCCATACTTAATATTAAGATTCAAATGCTTTCTTCATTTTGCGCTTAAAATTTTCTGTTATACTTCTATACAGGGAGATCTTGATTAGGGAAATACTGATTTCAGAGTCTCCTGATACAGCCTGTTGCTGAGAGACCTGCTCCTTTGAAACAGGCTTTCTAGGCATTATTTTTGAGGAGCCAGTGCCTAGCTGAAAAGCCAGGACAGCTATTTCATTAGTTATTTCACTCAAGTACGCTAGATAATGACAATATATTACATGTTTACAAAGCAGATGTATCGGCTACTAGTTTGTGAAAACTCTTAGGACTTGATCTTCCATGTTTGTACATGAAAATCTCCAAGAGGACCCCAGGAAGACTCTTAACACACCTCATCATGTTCATTGAACTGCCTGCTTGGCTCATAATACCTTCATGGTCTAAACCTGCTGTTACTGCTTGTGAGAGAAGGCAGTGGAAAATGTGTTTTATCAACACTTGCTTCACTGGGAGGAAATTTAATACATGACGTTCTGGTCTTTAGCTTGATGGGTCCAGGATATGAATGTTTTATCAGAAATTTTCCAAACAGGAAGGGACTTGTTGACCATTATCAAGCTCCACATTGATAAAGCAGAAGAACGTGGGAGTATTTCATTCTGAGCCTCACATCTGGACTTTGAGAACTCAGAAACAGATGGGATTTTTTTCCCATTTTGGAACTGGCAGTCCTTATCCATCTTTAGACATCCTGAACACCTGGCATGGAAACAACAGAAGTGCCAGGTGAGTGGACTTGGATACACCAGGCCACTTACATTTCTTCTTGGCAAGTCAGTCTTTTTATTTTTGGCTATGTAGTGTTTTTTAATGTCTCATGGTACTCTGTTTAAAAAGCCATAAGAAAAACTCATAGGTGTTTAAGTAATTTTGCATTTCTGGGAAAGCAGTGCTCCCAGTATTAATACACTTGGGCACCTGCAGTTCAGATTTAGACCTGCATAGGACATAAGAGCAGTGAAAGTATATTCATGAGAGTTCAGATTTTTCATCACTTTTCTTCTGAAAGATGCTCATATGAGTCTTATTAGAATGAAAGTACCGAGGTTTTATTGGAGTTAAAATCGAGCCAGTCCCTCGCTATTCTTTTTGGCATTGTTGTGTTTTTATATTTATATAATCATAGTTCTTCGTAGTTGTGGTATTGTCGACACCTTTCAAAACACCTAAAAAAACGTAGGGTCTAGCTGTGTTAGGAAAGAGCAAACATAATTGTGATAAAGCATGCTTCTTCTAGTCTGTGGAAACAAATAGTGAACCTTATAATTAAAGGATGCTCAATAACTCTCTAGGAGTACTTATCTGGCAACAATGTAGCTGATAAAATTATGGTATCTGTATAACTGTGCCAAAAAAAATTCAATTACTTCTCAACCTCCAATTTGTCATGCAGGTTCTAGCACAAATCTCATTTTCTTAACTTCTCTCAGTGCACTAAAATATACATCACTCAATTCCTCAATATATTTGTGTTGGTAATTTTTTGCCATTAATGAAATGTAATTTATAGCATTTGCTGGGTATGTCCTGTGGTCCAGAATAGCATACAACACACTTATTAAATATTAAAAAGTGTCCTATGCTCATGCATCCTAATCATCCGTTGATGGATTAATACCACCCATCCTTCTAAGACAAGGTGACCATTTGTAAATTTTACAGTAAATGTCCCAGAATAGGGACAGTGTCCCTAGATGACACTTTGCAATCCAATATGCTCTAGGCATATTGAATATGTATTGTTATCAGGAACAACTACGCAATTCCAGTTTCTGTTTTAGCAAATCCTGAGCAATACTTGAGTTTAGCTGTTTAAGTGGTGTTTTCATGCCTAGACCATTGTGCTAAAGGTCTCCAAGAACAGAATCAATGCTAATCATCATGGAATCATAGCATGTTAGGGATTGCAAGGGACATTGAAAGATCATCTAGTCCAACCACCCTGCCAGAGCAGGATCCCCTAGGGCAGTCACAGAGGAATGCATCCAGGTGGCTTTTGAAAGTCTCCAGACAAGGAGACTCCACAACCTCTCTGGGCAGCCTGTGCCAGTTCTCCGTCTCCCTGACAGGAAAGAAATTTCTCCTCATGTTGAGGTGGAACTTCCCATGTTCAAACTTAAACCCATTATTCCTTGTTCTATTGCTGGGCACCACTGAGAAGAGATTGTCCCCTTCTTCTCGACATCCACCCCTCAGATATTTATATACATTAATAAGGTCCCCTCTCAGCCGTCTCCTTTCAAGGCTAAACAGCCCCAGTTCTCTCAGTCTCGCTTCATAGGAGAGATGTTCAAGTCCCTTAATCATCCTCATAGCCTAAAGGTAAATGGGGGCTGTCAACACAAGAGCAGTGCCCATTTCTACCTGAGACCCATTCCATAGAGATATATTTCAAATTATGAACTCTGTGCTCCATGTTGAAATGAGACTTCATACTTTCATGTGCATTAAAACAGTGAAATCACATGGAGTGTTTATATATATAACATAAAAATTCTTACACAAAAAGTTAATTTTTGTGACCAGTTTTTCCAAGTTTGAGGAAGGATTTGCTAGAACAGAAATCAGTATTTCACTGTGGTACCCAACAATGATAAACAGAGCACATAAAAAATCCTTGACTGTAGCACAATATAATCAAGAATATTCCACTCTTCTACAATGTATCAAGTGAAATCCTTGCCTTCATGAGGTCATTGCAACTTTTGCAGTCAATCACCATGATTCATCTACCAGAATGCAGGAAACCCTATAATGAAGCATGTTTCATTAATAATGAAGCAAGTAATGGGTAGAAAACTATATTAAAAAGCCGTACACTTTAGTTTTCAAAATAAGCTATTCAACAACAGGAACAACTGCACTTTTGTTGGAAGAATATCCGAGGTGAAAGTGACTTCTTTGGATTTTATATGCCTTTTAGGAGTTGAAACATTGTGCTAATTTGCAATAAACAGCCTGACTTTCAAATCACAAGTAGAAGCCATTGAGTTCTTTTGAAATGATGTTGCAAGGCAGTCTGAAGATCTCATTTAGCTCGCATCCCTAGAGAATGCAAGATGGAAAATTTGGAGCCTGAGGAAGGATATCTGGAGGATCAATAACAGGGAGACAAAAATCACAGAGGATGCCTGTATCAGGAAAATACAGAATATGCCTTTTTCTTAAGTGAAAGAAGGTTCTAAGAAGCAGGATTGCATTTGTGTCTATTCCCAGATTCTGTATGGGGAAAATAAAGGGAGAGGCTGGTGAGGGAAAGCACTGCAGCTGAGTTGATGTAAGGTGTTTCATAGAATCATAGAATTGTCAGGGTTGGAAGGGACCTTAAAGATCATCTAGTTCCAAGCCCCTTGCCATGGGCAGGGACATCCCCCACTAGATCAGGCTGCTCAGAGCCCCATCCAGCCTGGCCTTAAAAACTTCCAGAGATGGGGCTTCCATCACCTCTCTGGGCAACCTGTGCCAGTGTCTCACTACTCTCATGGTGAAGAACTTCTTCCTAACGTCCAATCGGAACCGATCCATCTCTAGTTTCAATCCATTCCCTCTAGTCCTACCACTATCCGACATCCTAAAAAGCCCCTCAACAGCTTTCTTGTAGCCCCCTTGGGATACTGGAAGGCCACAATAAGGTCTCCTTGGAGCCTTCTTTTCTCCAGACTGAACAGCCCCAGGTCTCTCAGTCTGTCTTCATAGGAGAGGTGCTCCAGCCCTTTGATCATCCTCGTGGCCCTTCTCTGGACGTGCTCCAGCACATCCATATCTTTCCTGTGCTGTGGGCTCCAGAACTGGACACAATACTCCAGGTGAGGTCTCAAGGTTTGTAAGGGAAACTGAAAACCCAGGTGAAACAAAACAGTCTTACCAGTATCAAGTAAGAGAAAAACTGATTATTCAGTCACTAGTAAATGATAAACTTCCATATCTCTCAAATAAGGTTTTGTATTGCTTATGGAAGCATTTCAGTTTGGATGGTTTCAAAACAAACACTACATTGTGAAGTCAAGGCTGTAATATAAGTATCTGTGTGTTTTTTATGGTGAACGTTCATCCTTTGAGTCAACAGGTGGTTTTTCAAGGTGCTTTCTGTGACTCATCAGCTTTCAGAATCTCGTGAGTGGATGCAGTGCTACTCTGTTGCCCTGTGTGGTGAGATGCACCTCTCTGCCTCCATCTCAGCCAAATATAACCTGTTTTGAGACAGAAGAGAGCTGGGAAGTCCAACTCAGAAAACACCACTATTCAGATCTTGAGGCTGGCACTAAAACTCTAACAAATATTGTCCAGTTTCAGGACATAATTACAGCCCTTGGTGAGGGCTGATGAATTCAGGACAAGGGTTTACTTTTTGGACAGAGTGTAAAGGATGTAAACTTAGGTTGCTGTGTGGGTTCATGTTCCCTGGGAACTGGGAAGACACCTCCAGCCAAAAAGAGACAGTAAGAAGCCTGGATCAGTGGGCTAGAGGTAAAAAGCTCCCTCCTGCTCATCCCTAACACACTGAGGCACTCAACAGTGCCAGCAGGAGAGGACAAAACAGATACAAAGCAGAAGTCGTATCTGGAGTGTGATTTTTTTTTTAAACCAGTTCCATATTTTCATGTCCACCAGGCAGCCCTGGTGTATCTGGTGGCAAGTGTGGGCACATGAAAACATCTGTCTGCAGAAAAAAATCATAGAATGGCCTAGGCTGGAAGGGACCTTAGAGATCATTTTAATCCAGCCTCCCGGCTGCCAGGGTCTCCACCTCTCGACTAGATCAGGCAACACATGGGGACTGAACGGGAATTGAACTCGCGACCTGGTGTTAGTGCCACGCTCAACTGACTGAGCTAATCCTCCTCCCATTAAACATGCAGGAGAATTTGAATAAGATTGAAATAAAATGATATTGCTTTCATAATCCTTAAAATGAAATCCAGAGCACTCAAAGACAAAGCTAAGGAAACATAGATCAGAGCAGAAGCAATCTGGCCAAAAATGCGATGTTGCTAGTAATGATGTAGTACTTCTGAAACGGAGTTCACTTTCTCCTGAAGTAGGATTTGGTATATTTTGTGGTGTTTGTAGATCGTTGCTCTTAAATTACTTATGTTGATTGAAGATCAGTGAGTCCGACACCACCGTTGTTACAGATGGTACGCAGAAAGTGTTCCTGTCTGTTTAAACATTTGCTCTGTATTTACAGATGTGTAATTGGGAATGGTATCAGGAGCCCACACTGTACAGGTAAATAAGAAGCAAATTGATATTTAACCAGATCTGAGTGAGAAAACATACCTGTCAAAAATAACTGAAAGGCTTTAAGAGCTCCCTTAGCATGGAGGCAAACTGAAAGAAGTCTGTACCAGGCATGGCTGAGGTATGAGGTAAAATGTGTATTTCACTTCTTTAATTCTTTCCTGGGAAAGAAAAGGACTTTTCTATTCAGAGTGATTAATTAGACTTCTTTCATGTGGGCTCAAAACAAAAAGGAGTAAGATCTTTAGAGGCAAGTCAATAAGTTGCCAGCAGTAATTTGCATTGTTGATGTATAGTATCTTAGAAAAAATGATGCATGAGAGGCTGACCATGTGCTAGAAGGAACTTCAGGACATAGTGATAATTTATGTGAAGGAAAGAGAATAGCTGTAATTAAAATACAGCCAAATAAACCCACCTCTATCCTGAAAATAGCGGTAATAATGGCACAAGAGGTGAAAGGACATGCGGGATGTGGGAGTTTGAGTGTAACAAATCCAGGGCCATTAGCCATGTCCTTAAATGTGCTGCTTTCAGTTTTCAATCCTCCTGATTGCTAGAAGAACCTTGAAGCATACGATATGAATGAGTTGTGTTTCTTCAGTTTAGCCACTCCAAATTGAAAACAAAAGAGCAATACGATTCCAATCACCGATCAAGCAGCAATCTCCAGAGGAAGAGTTTAGGCCCTTTGCTGAGCCTTAGGCTAGCTGCTATTTCATGTTTAGAGGACTGAAGCCTCATTAATTCTGGCAATGTGTATCGGGGGAAGGGCTTTCTGTACTAGTGCGTATTAAAGATATATTATTTCCAATTCTTAGTCCTTGATCATCTTTACATTGTAAATGCAATAAAAATATGTTATTATATACAAAGGCCTGACATCTTTTGAAAATGTGGTATTTGCACACCATTGAGATGACAGTCTGGAATAAGTATAAGTAAGTGGAAAAAAAAAAGCAATATAACCACTCCATGCTCTATGACTTCAATTTTTGATAGATTCTGACCTCTATATAAAACCATGATTGCAGTTTTTGTGTTAGTAACATAGACCTTAAGAGTTTCACTGGAAATGTGAGTCCCAAATTATGAAAAATTGCCTCAAAATGGAAAAAATCTCACTTTCTTCCTCTTGAAATGAAGTATTACATAAAACTACAGTTCAAGTACATATTTCATTTTAGCTGGTTGGTCTTCTTGGCAGAAGCCCTGCAAGCACCTGGCAAACAGAGCCAGGGGTGGGTGTTATGCGTGTGTTTTATGGGGCTCTGTGATTTAGTGAGTAGTCTGCTCTGGCCAGTTGGCAGAAACTGGCTGGAGGATGCCCAACACCACAAGGATGCACCAGCTTGCGTTCTCAAGTTGAACCTGGTCATTCTGTGCTCTGCATGTGCTGCTGCTGAGTCATATGGGAGTCTTGCAGACAAAAAAGACTTCCTCCCTTGCTTTTGCCTGCAGTCTGCTCTTTCTGGTCCCTTTTCCCTGGGGCAGAGTTGAGTGAGTGATGCAGTAGAGGAAGGTCAGTCAGATGCTTTTGGTGACTGAGGGGGGAGCAAGGGCTATACCTTTACTGTAACACAGCTTGAAGCACCATTTCCCATAGTATCTTTGTAGTCAGACTGGAGACATAGACTGGATGGGTGAACTACCATGTGAGTGTCAAACTGGCTGGACTGCCGGGCTTCAAAAGTAAGGGTCAGCAGTTAAAAGCCAGCTGGTGTCTGGTTACTAGTGACATTCTTCAGGCTTCAGCAGAGGTAGCATAAGTGTCTAATGTCTTTATTCCTCAATGACAGAGTCAACTTCTGCAAGCTCACCTGGGATGCCAAGATGTGGAACAGTGATGATGCCAAGGTGAGGAAAGGGCAGGGAGACTTTCAGAACCCACAGATGTTCAGAACTTGACTGGCCAAGGCTCTGAGCAACCTGATCAAATTCTGAAGTTAGCCCTCATGTGTGCAGGGGTTGGACCAGATGATCTAACATTCTGTGATCTACAGAGCTCCCTTAGGACTTGTGATATCCTATGTTTCTATATACAGTACCTATGCAAGAAGCACATGTATATACACAATAAATCTTTTTTCATTGAGGAATGTCTAATTTGATGGTAGGGACAGAGATGCACAAGACTCTTCGCCCGCTGCAACTATGCCCCTGTATGAGCAAGTGTGTAAGATTTATGATTTTAAACATGCTTGCTCTGTTGCTTATATATGCAAAATCTTCTCATATTTAAATCATAAAGTCATTTTGTTCCTCACAGAAATAATGAACCACGAGATCTGCCATTAATAATGCACCTTTCTAGATGTCCTAGATTTAGAAATGGTATGCTAAACCAATATTTTTAGCTATCGATCATCCTTTAAGCAAGAATTTATCATACTTTTGCAAATAGTCTTTTCTTTGTCCCTGCAACTCCATCTAATATAAACATGACACTTCTGTCAGCTTCTCTGTAGTAAAGTTTACTCTCAGGCCAATTTGAGCCACAGAGTCAACAGAGAGAGTTCAAAGTGGTTAGATACAGCTTGTAATAGTCTAGAAAACTGAAAATCCTAATGGGTAGATTTTTTCTTTGCTCAACAACTGCAAAAGTACTTAGGGAAGATATTTAAATGCAGTTTAAGCAAAACTAGCACACAGTCACCAAGGTGAGCAGCTCTGAACAAGAAAAAAATTACAGCAAAAATTAATCCAGGAAGAAGTCTACCAAAGAAGTCTCTCTCAACTGATTACTGAGCACTGTTGATGGAAAGTGTATAGAAATTGAGAAAAGAGAGGTCCTGAGACACCCATGAGAAATGATCAGTAGAAAATTCATCCCGTACTACTTCTGTGAGTCTCCAAGACAAGGATGGAAACATGAGGTCTCTGTGTAAATGGAGAGATTCAGCCAGTTCTTTTGGGTAAAGGGAAGTTTTCTTTGGTTGCTATATTTCCCTCTCCAGAAGGTGAAAGCTGAATGAGTCCATCCTATTCCATATTTGAGAAGTCTGGTGAAAGAACAGCAGTCAGGAGCCTGTTTACGTGTCCAGCAGCATCCTTTATTGACCTGAGCTCTAGATCAGAACCTCCTGAGGGGCTGGGCATGGCGCAGACAGAAGAAGGCTGAAGGCAGGAGATAAGACCTGCCTCCAAGTCTGCCCAGGGCATGAGCAGCCCCAGGCTGCTGAAGGCAGTATCCATTCATCCTTTGTGGCTGACTGAGAGTAGAGGGGAGAGCCTTTTCTGTTCAGTCCATACACCTGGCAGCTCTGTGGTTATGGTAGGTCCTGCAACGATCTTCACGCTTTCTGGATGCAGAGATGAGAAAAGAACCATAAAGAAGATAGGCAGTGAAGCTGCCCATGGCTTCTTGGTAGCTTGAGAAGTGAGGATATATACTACCAGGAGGGCCCACACTGTTGGTTACCGTAGCTCTTCTAACAAAGAAAAATGGATAATCTGTTGTACTTCTCTTACTGCTAAGTAGATATCCATACTCTGATTCATTTGGTGTAATTTTTGTTCCTTAATTCCTACAGAAATAATATAAATTCTAAACTGATTTTGTTTGTAATGTAATTACCTCTAATGAACAGCTGCCAAAAAACCAATTTCATCTAAATAGTGTAATAACAACTTGGCAATGGACAGCAGTGTAAATGAGCTGTCCGTCATGCAGCATTTTCTTAAATTAAAATTCAAAAAAAGCTAGATCTTTTCCTTCTCCTGACTTTGATCTTGCATAAACTGAACAGGCATTTAAAAAAAAAAAAACAAACCTAAAACCCAGCAAAAGCTTGTACATGAGATTAAGACTGATACGTGACTCAGGAAAGGAGCCAGAGATCAGAGAATGTAACTGCTCAAAATCATCTATGTGCTTTATGCTGCCAAATTGCTTATAACTGAGAGTCAATGAGGTAATAAGACAGCTCTACACAGGAATGAGTGTACAAAGTCTGAAGCTTGAATATCTTCTCGACAATCCATGTAAGCCTGTGCCAGAAGAAAGAATGGATGCTCAGGCCAAGATCAACCCAGAACCTGCAAGCAGGCACAGTGCTCTGCTTAGTGCTGGGAATCAGTTCAAAGCCAATTCTCCTGACCCAGCAACCAAATGTCTAAATTCTTATCCTTTGAATACAAGCGCAGCATGCAGATAATTTTCTGTGAAATCTGGAGTGCCGAGGCACCGTGTTTCAGATGTTTATGTTACGTATTTACCTCACAATTGATTTAATCTGGAAAAGCAGTTTTCTGTATGACTGGACCTGCTTGCAGGGCTGATTTTACATTTTTCTATAGATTTCTTTTTCTGTTTCAAATGCATCAGCTGTGTTGCTAAAACCCCCGTCTGCATGTTCTGCTGGAAGCATGTATTTGAGAATGTCTCAATAACAACACATAAACAAGAGGAGAAGAAACTGATTCTTCAGAAGACAGTTCCTGCTGTGCCCTGCCCTGGCTCAGCTGTCATTCTGAAAAGGGGGAGCAACAGTGCTTTGAGGTGGTATAGAGTGGGTAGACACTGAGGTGCTAGATCAAAGTCCTTTACAAAGGAAAAAGAAAAAAAGAAAACCAAACTTAAACAAAATAAACCCTGTGAGTTATTTGAACTTCTTTAGCTTGATGCAAGATTTTCTGTGTGGTGGTGTTTCTGGTTTCAGATAATTTTTGGTTTCCTGCATGTTGGCAGTGTGTGCTCCCAGCCTCTCTGATTCTGGGCTCCCCTTCCAGCATGCTACCCAGCCACCTGGCGTTTCACCACTTGAAGTCTTGTCAGGGCAGATTTTGGGGGTAGCTACTAGTTGTTGCCTGTTCTTGGTTATTTTAGGTGGGACGGCATAGAAACACAGTGCTTCAGCTCATGCCAGTATCTGCAGTACTAGCACAATCTCCAAATAAACATTTTTATCCCTGCAGGAGTTTGGCAGCTGGCTTGCTCCTGCCTCGAAGCCCAGGCAACCCAGAGCATCTTTTCCAGACCAAGCAGAAGTAGATATTTCTGCAGCATTGCAAGAAGCCAAATTTATATGACTGCAAAGGAGAAATTACAAAGAAAGGAGTGCCTTGAAAAGAAAGTGTGTGTAGGATTCTTGTTGCTGTGATTTCTGCACAGATTTCAAACCATGGTCAGAGTAAGCGGTGTGGCAGAAGGCAGAGACATAGCAGGATGGAGTTGAGGGGTGACTTCTACTAGTGAAGCAGTGCTGAGTGTGGGTACAGGACCAATACCAGTTCATAAAGCTGTTTAATTCAGCGTATTAGCAGCTGGACTCTTCTTTGCTTGTAGGTCCTTTTAATAATGTCCAATATACGACTATTTTAACTCGCTAATAGAGATCAGACTGTGCTTTATGTATACCTTCTGTTGTTTTAATGTAATAACATTTTGCAATTATTGATTTACTGTACCATCTTTTAAAGAAGACAAAATGCTTACCCATGCTAAAATATTTAGTTCAAATAATCTAGATACCAAATACTTTTGCTTGGTAGCCCATGTTGTCACCAGATGCAAATTGTCATACGGTCCTCAGCTTCAGGAATTATGCACTCAAGTTTACCTTGGTGTAACCAGGAGCAGAAGCAAATGGATATGAAGCAGGACATAAGGCAGCAGAAGATGACTCTGCGTTTCAAAAGTTGCAGGCTCCTTTTTTTATGCAATGTGAATGACCTAATTCTTTTGATGCTGTATTATTTTATTCAACCAGTCTTTCTATTTTTTCTTTTTTTTTTCTATTTTCCCCTCTCTAAAGGAAACAGACGCTTATGAGACCATGCTGTGCAGCACTGTGATACGTTTACCTATGCATCCATTCCTTTCCTAGAAGCTTTTTGAAAGAAGCTGATGAATTCAATACAATTCAGTAAGAGGGTCTCCAAGGACCCTGAAAACAAGCAGACAGGTAAAGGTGCAGAACAATTGTGGTTCTCTTACTGCCTAGGAAGTCACAGCTCATGCTTCATTAGGGAGTCCAGGCAGGAGACACCTCACAAAATACCTTCCTGGTGGCAAAAGCTTTAGTCAGAACTTGTACCCCAAGACAGCAAGCAAGAGACAGAAATCAATAAGAAAGCTGCCTTCATAAGTGCTCCTGCTCCTACAGATGGTCATTTTTTCTTAACAGGTTGCACAAAGGCTTATTTACACCACTGTCTTCTAGCAGGTCTTACCTCATTTTGTCTCCTTTTTTATTTTCTATATTCTATAAAAGGTCCTTTCTCCTCCATCATTCACTCCAATACCGTTATTTCCTAGTCTGCTGAAGTGTTTTCTGCCTTGTATCTCATTATATACCCAATTCTGATCATGATATGGCACACGTAAATGATTTATTTTCTTGTAAATTAGTTAAGCTGGTTCCTAGCACTTAAAGAAAAGTTCCTTCAGACAAGCAGAGAGAAAGAAGCAAACAGCCTTGAAAAGCAGGCAGACATCAGAGAAAGGCAAGGCAAATGGCCCTGATTTTGTTCACATGCTATGTGAAATTTGAGAGAAGGTAGATTAACTCTCTCGTCTTTTAGCTAAGGGTTCTCAGTAATGGCAATAGGAGTGTTTTACTTCAGTGAGGAATGAGTGAAAACTCCAGGAAATATGGAACTGAATGTATTTGCAGTTGTTTATGTTTTTGGCTAGCAAGAAAATTTAGCATTCACCGTCATTTGCCCTACAGGCTTAAATTATAAATTGTTTAAGGTAGAGGAAATATTCTCTGTTCAATCTGTGCAGCGCCCAGTACTGTTTGATGCTGATCCATGGCAGTGGCTTGTACACTGCACAGGTGCAAAGTAAGGCTAATAAAGGCTGCAGAAAGCATAAAATTTACTCTTATTTCGTTTTTTTTTTAATTCATCATGAAACAGATCATATGTTGGGAGGGGGGTGGGGGTGTGTGGGTGTGTGGGTGTGTGCGCGCACACATGACACCGGGTGCTGAAAGGCACTAGCTTGCAAAACCAGGAAAGCTGTATTGGTGCCAGTGGCTCTAGGAGCACGGTGCTGCTTTTTGTTGTTGCTATTCCTTTAGAAATGGGAATTTCTAGTTTAACATGCCATTATGTGCTATTGTTTTCCTTTGCTTCCCACGTAGGCTTTTTTTTTTTTGCTTTATTAAACTTGACCTATAAGTTGTTTTTTTTTCCATCCTATTTGCTAAGGAGGAGGAGTCATAGAGTGGCTTGGTGGGCACCTGGTGTTCAGGCACGGTCAACCCACCAAATGTGCTAAATACTATAGCATGGAAAATATATCTTGTATCAGCCAGGAAATATGTCCCTGGATACTTGCTACTGTAGTAACCATAAAAAAGGTGAGATTTTTGACCTTATATTTGGTCTGGGAAGGTTTCGTGCATGCGAATCACCTTAATACTACTTTCTGCATGAGAATTTATCATGTAAAGATAGACTGTTCAAGAAAATCAGGCAAACACCTGCTTACTGGGTTTCATAGAGATAATCCCAAAGCCAGGCTCACCTGTTTTTTATTTTTTGGTTTTTTGTTTAGAAGTAGCAACATTACAGCCACGTCAATGTAGTACTGTGTCCAAAAGAATGAGCTTTCCTCATTGAAAGGACACTGGATTACTTTGTCTTCACTATATTTTAGTTGTAGTAATTCTCTGCTTACACTTTCTTTTTGGAGGCAGCGCAAGAACGACATAAATAACCTCCTCCTCTCAATCCAACATTTATCTCTCCTTTTGTGAAATGTTGCAGACTGACCAAAGACAAAACAAGAAAAGGTGTTCCCACACTCGCATGGCACCATGTGGTATATTCTGCTTACATGTTCATGATTAAACTGATTTAGGGCCAGGATCAAGTTTTCTACCCACGCACCTCTAGCAGGTGAGCAAGGGTTGCTAAAAGATTTTTGTTTGGTTTTAACCCTTCTTTAGGTCGTGCAGTGCCATCCATTTCCAAGGCCACCTTAGAGCTGTACTTAGGAAATGTAAGGGGTTCTGAAATATGGCAGCGCCCTTGACATTTCGTGATGTGCTATGGCTGTAGCATATGATGACTTGCTGTAGTTAACACATTTGATGCAATGTGCTGCAAAGGTGCTGTGTATAGTGAACTGCTCCCAGACACAAACGGTGTTACTTCAGCTTGTTTGAGATGGTTCCTAACATCTCTGCGCAATACTATGGTCACGTGTGTCAATGCATAAGGTTTTTTTAGAGCTAGCTTCAGGACATTTAAAATAGAATTTAATACCATTCTGTGAACAAACCCTAAGTTTAGCAGTTTTGGTTGTTGTTCTTTGTAAACTGATTTTTTATTTTTTTTTTTAGATAGAGTGGAAACAGTTTAGCAAACCTGGACTCTTGCAAAGCAGGTTGTGCTGACTTTGAGGATAAATTTGTGGGCTGAGTTTTGTATCTGATGAAACTGTGTAAAAATCTTAGCCTGAACTGCAAGCTAAGATGATGCCGTTGCTCAATTTGCTTTAACTAAAAGTGCCTGCAAAAGATCAGACTAATTAAGGCTGTCTCCGAGGGCCTAAAAAATGCACAATCTAATTAAAATACTCTTGAGCTTTTAATTATTATCAGGTGGAAGTGTAATAGAAGTTTGTGCCTGGATTTTCCTGTTTGGAATCAGATGCTTTAAGGACTGGGTTGGGAAAAGCACAGGTGGTTCTAGAGGATGGACACAGGAGTTTAAGCAGGAGCTGAGGCCCAGCATGAACCTCAGCTCCTCAGAAAACTACAAATACAAACACATGCTGTCTCTCTTGTTGGAGCTACTCCATTTGGTATTAATAATGGCTTTTGGAACAGGATTCCAAATATCCCAGGAGACTGTAGCTCATGCTACTTGTGTACCACAGAGCCATAGAATAATTTAGGTTGCCTAGGACCTCTGGAGATCTAGCCCCTGTGTGTTCCAGAGTTTATTTGGGTTGCTATAGGCCTTGGCCAGTCAAGTTCTGAACACCTCCAGGCTGGAGATCCTGCAGCCTCTCTGGGCAGCTCATTTTCCTGTTTGATCTCTCTCACTTTGGAGTTTATTGTCTTCTTTCTTCCCAGCTGGCATTTTCCTTCCTGCAGCTTGTGCTGGCTGCCTCCTGCCTTGGTGGGACACCTTTGGTTCTTCGTCTGCAACTACCCAGGAGGTAATGGAAAAGCTCACCAGCCTCCCCTGCTTAGCTTCCTTCCAGCTCCCACAACCTTTCCTGGTGCCCGCTGGGTCCCAGGCCTCTGCTCATCTTGGTGGTCCTTCCTCTGCTGTGCTCCTTCCAGTAAGGCAGCAACAGGTCTCCTGTGCTGGGGAGCGCATGGCGCACACACTAGCCCTGTAATCTTTAATAATAATCCCCATTATTCTGACACTTTGCAAATATTTTTGGCAATTCAGAGGTACCAAAATGATATTGAATTAATGAAAATTAATTTTGTCTTCTGTTGGAAGGGAATAATAACACAAAGGGAAATGAACTTCTCTTTTGATGGACCCAGGTCTCTTCTAAAACATAAAAGAACAACTCCATCCTTTTAATGTTACTCTCCATATGTTCTTTAAGATAAAGGACAAACATGGGGGAGGGGGGTGGGAAAGGGAAAAACTAGGAGAACAGCTGGTTTGGGAGATCTGATTTTAGTGGTGTTTGGTTGGACTTATTCCTCTGCTGATGAATAATTAAAGAAACCAAACTGATGAAAGACTGATGTGGCAGTTGACACTGTGACCGTTTGGGAGCCCCAGAGCTGAGCAGCTCAGCCTACACAGCTGAAGAACAACCAAGCTTCTAGGGAGGTTCTGCTTCTGCAGTTCTGTTGAGATAAAAGAAGCAGCAATTTCTGTTGCAGGAAGGAGGTGCAAATTTCTGTCCTGTCAAAAGAGGGAATAATTTCTGTTGTGCAAAGAGGCAACAATTGCTGTTGCAGAAAAGAGGCAACGATTGCTGTTGCAAAAAAAAAAGAAAAAAAAAAAGAAAGGGCAAATCAGTTTGACAGAAGCTAAACTCCCTTGAGTTCCAGCTTGTCCTCAGGTATCCGAGGGACTGGGGATGGCTAGGCTTACGTTCTGAGTGATGCCCAATTCATCATTACTAATGCGATGCGCCAGTACGCCTTCGATCTGGCAGCACCCCTGGATTTACAAGGGCATCCTTCATGAGGGTGGCAACATACTCAGCCAGCCAACTTCAGTGTGCAAGTGTCAACAGGGACTCACATGGCCAGATCGGAATCAAATATAGTTTATTGAGACAACAGAAACACAGATTCGTTTTGATTGCCAGTGATAGTGACTGTCTGCAAAGCACATGCAAAAGTTATAATGGTATTAGATTATGAGCAGCTCTGTAAAGATTTCCTAAGTATCCTGGGGCAGTACTTGGTGAGACCAAGTGTTTGGATCTTCCCAAAAGGGAGAAGAGAAGCTCAGCATGTCCACTGATCCCAGGAGTCAGAGATGGTATTTCCTCTGACGATGGTGGAGTCTTCCCTAACACGCACCCTCTCTTGGGCCTTTTTCTATCATTTGTTGCCTTTCAGGTGGAGCTTGAGTGACTCTAGTCATGCATATTTTTATTGTGATTGGTGTAAATTTTCCTTGCTTCGTGTTTAAAGGTATAGACTAGGAAAATTCAATGCGCAAGCTCAGTGAGGAGTAGTCACATCTTGGAGGAGGGTAGCTTTTGGGATGGAGGTGTGTTTTGGTATTATGAGATTATAATGAGCATAGTTCACCCAAAGGACGGCATCTATCAAAAGATGACAGACTTTTGACCCAGGGTAGTAAATGTGCAGTTAACTGGCTCCTTGATATCAGCAGGTTCCTTTATGTTCACAGAGCTTGACCATGGTATCACCACCCCATTTCATGTTCCGGGAAGTTTTCTCTTACAGTCAGAACATCAAGCTCCCTTAATGCTACCAACCCTTAAGGCTGTCTTAGAAAACTTTGTGGGGAGACTTCCCTTCATATCAGTTGCACATTGTCCTGGAAACTTTCTTGATGTTCCAATGTGTGAACAATGCTATATAGGTAATTAAGTCATTTTGGACAATTTTCCCACATCACACCATGTGAGAAATGTTCAACAAAGATGGTTGCCTTGCGGTTAGAACTAAAGTTTAGGCAAAGGTATCTTAATCCCACAAGCTCTTACTGAAATCTACCTCTCTTTCATGAAACTTTGGAGAAATAAAAGGCTTGATACTTCTGACTGGAGATCTCTGCTAAACAACCTGATTTTAGAGGTTTAGGGACCTGCAGTTTAAACATTATTGGTATTCTCTGGCTAGCAGAAACAGAATCTATATCACTTTGCCTAATCTTAGATGATCTCAGCTGATGAAATATGAAGATACAATAACTACCAAAAATAATTTGTTCAACAGGGATTATTCCAGAAATTATCTACTCTTTGGTTTTGACATTCTTGAAATTGTATCCTTATTCTCATGCTTCAAAATGGTATAATATACCAATTCAGAAATGAAATTGATAAACTACATATAGAAGCTGTAGACCTCTTCTCTGATTAGTACCATTTTGTGAATTATTTAAATAACAAAAGGGAACCCTTGCTAGGTTTCCACTGAAGGTCTGCTCTCTCAGGGGTTTTTATCTGGACAGCACTTTTCTAAGCAGAAGTTTTACTTTCTGTTGTTGTGTTTAGTTTCCACAGCAGTTCAGACTTGCAGGTGGCCACGTTTTTCCCCTAATCTTAAAACAAATTGCCTTTGGGAACCAGTGACAGACTTCCAAACTTGGAATAGGAAGTCATGTACTAGAACATTATGTAGCATAGTGGTAGTAAGCATGGTGCTATGCAGGTATGGATTCTTTACCTATAACCTCAATGCTAGCTGTATTTGTAGGTTTTACAGCATCTGTAACAATTACATTTAGCAACTAGTGCAAATACTGATTAAACATAAGGAATTAATGGTGTTGCTTCCATGCCTGTCTTGAGAGTCTAAGCCTGCATCTCCACGGCACCTTTACCTGCTCTTCAGCTCCAGGAAATTCCTTACACTTTCATGTGTTAACATGAAAAAATTCTTTGTTCTCTTAAAATGTGAATCCAGTTTTGTCAGCTGTGAAGAGTAGAAAAATACTCCAAGCCTGAGTGCTAGTCCTGCATGTAGAAATCTAGCCAGGGCTTGTAGCATCAAGATATGTGTCTCCTGAGCATGAGATGCTCAGAAGTTAATCAGGCAATTAGTCCCTGTAGCTTTTTTTTTTTTTTTTGCTGCTAGGCTGTACCTGTAAACATTTTATTTCACTAATTACTCCATTAATATGTAAATCAGCTAGGGTTGATCAAAAAATTAGGAGCCTGTAGCTTTCATAGGGCTCCTGGAGTGCTTGCTGGTACCACAGTTAGATGCCAGTATAAAATTCAGGACTTGGTAGCGCTCCTTGGGTGCAGATTTCTGCCAGGGTTAGCAAGTTACTCTGATATCTTGGACCTTCTGTGAAATGATATCAGGAAGGATCAAGACTAAATCAGTGTGGGAGTCTGAAGCACTGAAAATAAAAGCCTGCATGGGGGTGTGTGCCTGCACTGAATGAAGATGGATGTCTCCTGATGCCTCTGTGGTCCTACCTAGGTTAAGGTTATGATACAGGACTTTGTCTTCTAGAGGCTGATGAAATTGAAGGCTTATTTTCAGAAGCATTATAAGGCTGAATGGAGATTTATTTCCAACAGGGCTGCTTAATTTTTGCATATAAGTGGACTCTCAACATTAATAAAACCATTATGGTAGGGATGGATCAGGGGAAGACTAGATTTAGCATTGCACTAAACAAGGTTACAGAGCAATCCCATGGTTTCAGTCAGGAAGTTCAGATGGCTCATGACTCTGGGCTTCAGATGATTTTATTTATGATTTTGTTCTTTATTTTATTGTGTAACTTTTAGCTTTTCAAGGTAATATGTTGTCTTTTGATCTAGTAGAGAAATGAACAAATTAAAATCAGTCTGACCTACAGTTTGATCTGGAGATTACAGTGATTAAGACGTTTCAGTTTTCTTTTCAGAAAATATTGCTGGCCCCTGAAGAAATTGGCAAGTACAATTTTCAAAAACTAATATAACCAGCAGCCACAAATTTTTATGGGTATTTTTTAGCTACACAAATGTAAACAAGTATTAATATACGGTAAATTAACAACATTCTGCATGGTGTTGGGTTTTTTTTGCAAGTCAGTATGAGGACTGCATGGCTTCATTAAGGGAAAAATAATGCTCATAGTAGACTTGCATGGGTGAAATCAGAGGTGAGGAAGGGAAATCAGATATAAAATCTGCACAGTTTGTCTGTTGTTTTATCTTCAGTCACTTGGTTACGCCACTAAAAACAGCAGCACATATTAAGGGAGGATACTGGTATTTTCTTAGAAACATCGCCTTTAAGGTTAAATATCAGCAGAACACTAATCCAAGACATTCTTAATCCCTGCAGATGTGAAATGATTTACCATATCCACAGCAGACCTGACTGTACTGAATGTTACAGTAACACAAAGCTGAAGCAGGAATTCAGCCTGAACATACAGAACATTAGCATTCTGAGTACACAATTTACAGGGTTATTATGAAGATTGTATTTTCGCTTTTGTAAAGGGAAAATAGCGAAATTCTGAGAGTATGGAAAATAGAGGCAAATGTAATTACGATTAAATCATTTAACTGAGCAATTTTGATGTAAGTGGGAAGTATTTCTGAAAATACTTTTATAACCATTTATAGTAAATTGAATTTAGTAATGCATTTTTTGACATCAGTGTGTTTTTTCAAGTCTTCTGGTTAAGTAGATAATATTCAAAGGTACATTGCCAAATTAAAAAGAAAATGGTTAAACCTAGAACATGTCCTGACAACTTCCATTACCCGTGTGTTAAATAACATTTAGTATCAGTAAGACAATTCTTCCAACTAGAATGAAAAATGTTATGTTTTAGATTTAAAAGAAAAATAAATATTGTTTGTGCCCTTGGGATGACTATTGACTTCACGGAAAAACCTGATCACTAAAATAGTTCATAATGTTTAATTTCTGTTCACTAGTTTTTTTAACCCATCTATCACCAAATAAAACTGTAAGTGCCAGCAGGGGGTCAGGGACTGACAGGCAGTAACTGCTGAAATGCCACCAGCTGCCGTATAAAGACATAAGAGTTTGTCACATGTTGATGGTAAACTCAAGTGAAAATTGTTGAACAGATAATTTTTTTTTTTTTTTGACAGAGTGAACATTTTCCAGTAACCTTAGTGTCCGGACAGACAAAGAAATAAATAATAAAGCCCTGTGTGAAGTACAGGAGTTCCTGCTTGTTCCATGATGTGAATTCCACTGCCTGGGCTATTCCTCCCAGTAAAGCAAAGCCTTCAAAGCCCTGTTTGAAAGCTCTGTTGTGCAGCCAGGCAAGAGATGTGTCATGTGTTATAATAAAACCTGCATTCCCTGGAACACAGTCTGCACGGAAGATGTTTTTTTAATTATTTTTTTTATATTTTAAATTAAATCAATCTGGATGGTTCAGACACTTGAATTATCTATTTACTAGATAAACATTCACAACAGATTAGAACACAAAGTATTTTATTTCTTGTTATTTCTTTCTTCTCTGTTTGTTGTTTTACTGCTCTTACAAAAAGGCGTGCTCCGTGGGAAGGCATGCCTTGCATTTATGCTGACTTCACCCAGGAACCCTCACTGGCTCGTGTGTTTACCTCGCGCACAAATAAAGCACATCCAGGTTTGAACTCTGTCACTTGGATTC
>NW_009714471.1:63965-64393 GCF_000703405.1 Apaloderma vittatum
TGCAAGCAGCATGTTTTCTGGAAGGCGTAGCCTGGTTGTACCAATCGTAAAAAGTGCAGGAGGACACATGTAGTGTCATCTGTCTGCTTTACAGCCTGGGAATTGTCACTTGTGCTTGTTGCTCCTCTTGACCTGCTTTGTCTCTGGTTTTCTTGTGGTTTTGCTTTTGATCTGCTGGTGCAAGAAGTAGAAAGCATCCAAGCAGCAGGCTCCTGATGAAAGGACGTGCTTTTTCACACAATAGATAACTTCACAGTGGGACTCATTGCCGTGGGATGATGTAGAGGTTTAACATCTAAGCGGATTCGAAAGGTCACAGAGGGTATGTCCACTGGGGGCTATTATATAGAGCAACTTGATGTCACAGAATCACACAGAATCAGAGAATATTAGGGGCTGGAAGGTACCTCCAAAGATCATCTAGTCCA
>NW_009714472.1:0-6237 GCF_000703405.1 Apaloderma vittatum
TCCAATCCCTAACATTCTGTGATTCTGTAATACCTTGTTGTCACTTACCCCATGAAAACATCTCAAATTTTATTACACATCAAGCAGACATTAGATCATGTGAATTATCATATGGAGGAGTGTTCTGCTTTCAGATCTTTAGGACAGCATTTCAGCGAAAAAGGTGAACTGGAGCTCATCAAGACCTAATATATAAGTTTCTTTGAAAACTAAGTGCGTAAATGCCATATTTTAACAGAATATAGCAAACCTTCAAGATGAAACTAAGTCAGGTACATGTCTTAAAAGTTATCCTCCCAGATGCCACCAAGACATCAACTATAGACTAAATCTAAACAAAAAAAAAAAAAAAAAAGAGAAACTGCTATGGAAATGCTCTTTCAGAGTACACCAAGAATATTACCAAGAAAATTAAATTTAGTTTATCTGGTCATTTTATACTTGAGAACTTTCTTGTCTTGATTAAACTGAGTTTATCTGGTCATTTTGTACTTGAGAACTTTCTTGTCTTGATTGTGTCATGTACTGACAGTTCCATGAAGTGGCCACGGAAATGCAGTACAGTGATTCTCGGGACATGCAACGACTGGAACAGTGTCAACCTGTCCACTGGCAGTACTGGCAAACAGCCCTAGCAACAAAGCAGTTATACTCACTTTTTAACCCCTGCAGTTATTCTGGCATTGTTGTCTTCAGCATGAAGTATTACTTCCCCTCACAATAGTCATTCTCTCCAAGAACAAATGCTCCATTACCCCTTTATGCAGCAGCAGGCAAAAAACGAATGACAGGGCACGCCCTTAGGGCTGCAGAGGGCTGCAGTGACAAGACTGAGTGCTACAAGCCCAACATCATCTCTTTCTCATACAGCAGGGCAATTTTCAGGTTCCGCATTTGTGCCTGTGCATCTCGAAATATACAATTCACTTCTTCTTATATACCAACATGGCACATCTTGCTATTGGCTGGACAATAAACATACTCTGGAAGTAGCTCGATATTTACAAGAATTAATCTGAAAAGAAGCTTAGTTGAAGGCACTCAGATGCCAAGAGACATTAAATCATGTATATAATTACTATTGAGCTGAGAATCCATATAAGGTAAACATATGTTTACATTAGCATACAGTAAGCATTTTCAGGGCTTTTAAAAAATTATTTTCGCTCACTTGTGTCAGGCAATGCCACAACACCAATTTGGAGGACTGAGAAGGAAGCTTGGGTTTTTGTTTAGTTTTTCTTTTTTTTCATGGAGATCTCAAGTGGGCAAAAGATATTTTTAAGGTGATTAAATTAAAATGAGAAGATTCATTTTAATGAGTAAATAATTTGATAGAATTGAAAAATATTTACAGTATAAACAAATGAAAAACTTTGGTAATATTAATCTGCACATCCTGTATTTTGCATTTTCTAACTATTTCTGAAACAGCACAAAGTGGATAGAAATGACAACTGAACAAAATTAACATTATTTGTTACATGTCTTTCCATTAGTTCAGAGAAGTTACACATGATTCGTTTACTAGGCATGTGTTAGAATACAAATATAACTAAAATAATATATTATCAAAATGCCACACAGCATTCTCCACAGGAATGTACATAAAGCTGTGAAAGTAGCTGAGAATCACAGGCAATGGAATATAACAGAAAAGTACAAATTCCTTCATAAGAATGTAATTTTGCTCTCTTACTTACCAGAGGACTATGCCGCTTCACCACATCAATGGCTATGTATGAATACAGTGTTTGTGGCTTGGTGTACAGTCACATGAGTGTTAAGCAGTGGCATTATAGGGGAAAATAGGTAAGCAGTTTTATAAACATCTTTTCGGGCTCTGAAAAAGAGCCAATTATACAAAACAGTTTAAGTGTAACACTGCGAAGTCTTAATCTCATTTACACAGATATCATGAAGCCACTTGCTTTGTTTGTGGTGGTGAAAGGAGGAACTTTGTCTGTGTGGTCTGTGCAACCAGCCAGAATTCAAATATTCCAAAGCTACTTCATAGCACATTTTGTATTGATCCTGAAAAATCAAAAGGAAACCACGTCTGTTATTGAAAGACCTTAATTAAGGGAATCAATATTTCTCTTCCGTTAAAATTATTTACTATCAGCTGTTGTCAGTGGGAAATCAGTTTGCTAATCCAATTATATTCAGGTAAGAAAATCTTTATATTGACCAGACAATGGACACTACACACAGTAACTTATGGTACTGCTTGGATTAGATGCGTATTCAGTTGTTCTTATACACTTGTATGAGAAAAATTGACTCAACATAAGCAAATTCACTTCCAACCCTTCTATCATCTGCCATAATACTCATATAGCACTCTACAAAATTTGGAGTTACTGAAATTCCTCCCTTAAAATAGACCCAGTGTCTAGTACTTCCCAGAATATAACCTTGATTTTAATGCTATTCACATACTTGCTACATTTCAGGACAAGAACTGCTTATTGTTCCTCCTATACGTGCAGCCCGAGCCCATGCCACAGCACTGACCTCTTTCAGTGCCATAGGCCTGAGCTAAATTAATTTGATTAATTCCAAATAATTTTTAGCAATTAATGGTGACACACCATGAATGAACCCTCCCTTTCCTAATCTCAATCCCTGAGCTTTTTTAGTCAAACTTTTTCCCTCCCTATCCCTTAGGGGACAGGGGTGAGGGGAGAAGTGAAGGAGCAGCTGTGTAGTACTTGGTGGCTGGCCCAGGCAAAGAAACAAAGAAGCTGAGTGAAATAGTACATGTGGGTTCCCTGAACTCAAGGATTCTGGCTTCTCACTATTTGGTTGTAAAATACCTGCCAGGTTTATGACTATTTCTGCCATTGAAATGTCTCTTTCTCTCATGGACTTGAATCGATTAATAAAAGATAACTAAGCATGTATTATCATGTAGGAGCAACAACAAAATTAACCACCTGACAGGACTCAGCCTTCACCTTCCCAACATCAAAAGTAGGAAGATTGCAATTACACTTCTGTATTGGGTTTGCCTGGCCAGATTTCAGTAGTGAAGTGGGGCTGTAGGGGCAGCTTCATCAAGAAGCTGCTAGGAGCCTCCTCTAGGTCTGAGAGAGCCAACGCTAGCAGGCTCCAAAGATGGAGCTGCTGCTGGCCAAGACTGAGCCTCTCAGTGATGATGGGAACGCCTCTGTGATAACACGTTAAAGAAGCCGGGATAAAGAACTGTCTCACAACAACTGGAAGAGAGAGAGACAGAGGAGTGAAAATATGTGAAGACACCAAGGCTGGTAAAGAAGTCGGAGGGAGGCGCTGGAGCAGAGATTCCCCTGAGGGGTGGTGAAGACCACAGTGAGGCAGGCTGTCCCTCTGCAGCCCATGGGCATGACAGGGTGCAGATGTCCACCTGTGGCCCATGGAGGACCCCGTGCTGGAGCGGGTGGATGCCTGAAGGAAGTTTTGAGCCCATGGGAAGCCCGCGCTGCAGCAGGTTGCTGCTAGGGCCTGTAGCCCGTAGAGAGAGAGGAGCCCATGCTGGAGCAGGTTTGTTAGCAGGACTTGTGGGGACTTGCACTGGAGCAATCTGCTCCTGAAGTACTGCACCCCATGAAAAGGACTCACTTTGGGGCAGTTTGTCAAGAACTGTCTCTCGTGGGAAGGACTCGTAGTGGATAAAGTTTGTGAGCAATGGTCCCCCATGAGAGGGACCCCACGCTGGAGCAGGGGAAGACTGAGGAGTCCTCCCTAGAGGAAGAAGGAGTAGCAGAGACAACATGTGATGAACTGATGACTACCCCCATACCCCTGCACCATTCAGGTGGAGGAGGTGAATAAAATGGGAGAAATGTTAAGGGAGAAAGAAGTGAAGCATGGGGGGAAGGTGTTATTTTTAAGATCTGCTTTTATTTCTCATTGCTCTTCTCTAATTTTATCGTTAATAGATTTAATTAATTTTTCCAAATCAAATCTGTTTTGCCTCAGACAGTAACTGCGAATGATCTCTCTGTCTTTATCTGAGCCCTTTGTTACATTTTCTGCCCTTATCTAGCTGAGAAGGGGGAGCGATAAAGCTGCTGTGGTGGGCACTTGGTTGCCAGTCAGGGTCAAACCCGTATATTAGCCTTTACATCAAAGCAATCATTTTGAAGGATTAACTCCTTTGGCCTGTGCTTGTGATTTTGGGTCACACTTTAGCCGAGAAGAGAGTCCACCATAATAGCAAGAGACCAAATATCACAAGAATCAAAAAGAAATTAACAAGCATAAACAATTTCTATGTTCTTTTCCTGAGAGCTGTCATTTCAAAAGAAAACAAATCTTACGTGCACCTATCACCTAGGTGATGAATGACTTGTATGTGAAGTTTCAAGATCTTGCAGGATTCCTTAAACCATTTGTGTTTTCCTCAGAATGAGAAAAGAATAAGAAAGAAGACATGGAGGAAAGGATCATCGTGTAAATACTTTTCTGCTTTTATTGCATATGTTTGTAAGTAAATGAAAATTATTCTACAGCTACATAACAGGTCAAAACAAGAATCATAGAATCATGGAAGCATTCAGGTTGGAAAAGATCCTTGGGATCATCAGGTCCAACCTATAACCCTACTCTACAAAGCTCACCCCTAAACCACATCCCCCAACACCACATCTAAATGACTTTTAAACACCTCCAGGGATGACGACTCAACCACCTCTCTGGGCAGCCTATTCCAGTGCCTGACTACTCTTTCTGTGAAAATTTTTTCTAACATCCAGCCTAAATCTACCCTGTTGCAGCTTGTGGCCATTTCCTCTAGTTCTACTACCAATTACCTTTGAGAGGAGACCAGCACCAACCTCTCTACGATGTTTTTCAGGTAGCTGTAGAGAGTGATGATGTCTCCCCTCAGCCTCCTCTTCTTCAAACTAAACAGCCCCAGCTCCTTCAGTCGCTCTTCATAAGATTTATTTTCCAGGCCCTTCACCAGCCTTGTTGCCCTCCTCTGCATTTGCTCCAGCACCTCGACATCCCGCTTGTATTGAGGTGCCCCAAACTGGACACAATACTCCAGGTGATGCTTCACTAGTGCAAGTAGAGAGGGACAATCACCTCCCTACTCCTGCTGGTCACACTATTTCTAACACAAGCCAAGATGCCACTGGCCTTCTTGGCCACCTGGGCACACTGCTGGCTCACGTTCAGCCACTTGTCTATTAGAACTTCCAGGTCCCTTTCTGCCAGACAGCTTTCCAGCCATGCTTCCCCAAGCCTGTAGCGTTACATAGGGTTGTTGTGGCCCAAGTGCAGGACCTAGCACTTGGCCTTGTTGGAGCTCATACCGTTAATCTTGGCCCATTGATCCAATCTATCTAAGTCCCTCTGTAGAGCCTCCCTGTCCTTGTGCAGATCAACACTCCCACGTAACTTGGTGTTATCTGCGAACTTACTGATGATACGTTCAATGTCGTTATCAAGGTCATCAATAAAGATGTTGAAAAAAAGTGGTCCCAACACTGAGTCAACACCCGTGGCCAGGCACCAGCTGCATTTAAGTCCATTGACCACCACTCTTTGGGCCCATCAGTCCAACCAGTGCTTTATCCAGCAGATCGTATGCTCATCCAGGCCATGAACAGCCAGTTTTTTTAGGAGTATTCTATGTGGAACAGTGTTGAATGCTTTTCTAAAGTCTAGATAGACAATATCCAGTGCCTGATATCCATTGAGATCAGCTTTCATCCATTTCTGTTTTTCCATGCTCATTTTACGCTGATTTACTGATCAGGTGGAATACTTGTCATTTTTAGTAGATCATCTTAAAGAACAGGCATATATTATTTCCCACTGTGTTCACTCAAGTGTGTCCTTTGTACATTTTTATTATTCACTTGATGGTGGATATTAAAAGTCTCTTTACATTGGCTAGCTTCAGCGAGCTACTTTTTTTTTTTTCCCTCGGACACCTATTGGTAGATTCAATAACATTTATCACAAAACGCTTTGGGCATTCTGTAATAACACCGTGTGTTACCTTTGCATACGATGGCTGAGGAACTTCATAGATTTCCGTACGGCGTGGATGTGCCATTCAGATTTTCACACTGGCACTTCGATGAAACGAAGGGATTTACCTCCTAAGCACGGAGGATCGTAAGGACTGCCCTTCAGCTCGTCCAGAAGTGCGTAACAGGCACTGATAAAGCAGGTTACTGTTGTGACATACTGTTAGAACGCCCTCCAGCCCTTCTCTCTCGATCAACGGCGACAACACAC
>NW_009714473.1:0-225 GCF_000703405.1 Apaloderma vittatum
GGAGGAGACAGTCCGTCCACTAGTCTTGCCACCTCTGTCCAGGCAGGCAGCGGCAGCCAAGCACACACCTGCAGCTCCGCTACCAGGAGCTGGGCGAGCCTGCCGCAAGCTGCCTCCTCAGCAGGCAGCCCCACGTGTCCCTACTGGCAGGGGCAAGCAAATGGCCACGGGCAGCGCAGCCAGAGGCCACCCGTATCGGCTGGCCTACAGGTCAAAGGTCCCCAC
>NW_009714473.1:258-1540 GCF_000703405.1 Apaloderma vittatum
AGACGATATCGCATGGGTCCGGCGCCTGCGGACAGCGCTCTGGGTCAAGGCTGTTGCTGAGGGACAGTGGGACTGGGAAGATGAGAGCAGGGAAGAGCTGTTTCAGGGGGAAGCCCTTGAGATCTACAACAACTGGGTCAACCTCTCAGACCTGTGCCTCTTCCAGGACCCCCAGGTTGCTGACCCTCTGCAGGAGCCCAGCTCACCTAGCAGAAGCACCAGTACAGGGAGGAGAAAGGGCACGAGGCCTCCACTTTGCAGCTCCACAGACGATATCTCGCATGTCCGGCGCCTGAGGACAAAGCTCTGGGTCAAGGCTGTTGCTGAGGGACAGTGGGACTGGGAAGATGAGAGCAGGGAAGAGCTGTTCGAGGGGGAAGCCCTTGAGATCTACAACAACTGGGTCAACCTCTCGGACCTGTGGCTCTTCCAGGACCCCCAGGTTGCTGACCCTCTGCAGGAGCCCAGCTCACCTAGCAGAAGCACCAGTACAGGGAGGAGAAAGGGCACGAGGCCTCCACTTTGCAGCTCCACAGACGATATCTCGCATGTCCGGCGCCTGAGGACAAAGCTCTGGGTCAAGGCTGTTGCTGAGGGACAGTGGGACTGGGAAGATGAGAGCAGGGAAGAGCTGTTCGAGGGGGAAGCCCTTGAGATCTACAACAACTGGGTCAACCTCTCAGACCTGTGCCTCTTCCAGTACTTCCAGGCTGGTGGCCCCCTGCAGGAGCCCAGATCGCCCAGCAGAAACGCCAGCACAGGGGCAGCAGGAGAGGCAGCCGGTGACCTGCAGAGCAGAACTCCTGCCCCAGCGAGTCCCCCACTTGACAAGCCAGCAGATTCTGCTGGGGCCAGAGGTGCTGAGGCCGAGTTTCTCGTTCCTGCGGCACAAGAGGAGGTGAAGGCACGGGTTTCCTGTGTCTCTGAAAGGAAGGGCAAGGCATCTCACGCAGTTCTGCCCCCACTGCAGCAGATCAACGTTGCAGCTGGACAGGTGAGTGCCAAGGACAGAATGGGACATCTCGGGAGAGAGATGAGACGGGGATGTGGTGTGGGCTGGCCACAAGGGCCGCAGTCACACAGCCTCTCCCTTCCACTTCTCTTGCAGATGGACATCCCAGCACCCCGTGTGGCCCGGCGCCCCAGAAGGACAATGCAGCAGGACACAGCTCGTCCACTACGCTTGCCACCTTGGTCCAGGCAGGCAGCGGCAGCCCGGCACACGCCTGCAGCTCGGCTACCAGGAGCTGGGCAAACACGCCGCAAGCTGACTTCCCCGCAC
>NW_009714473.1:1593-2190 GCF_000703405.1 Apaloderma vittatum
CATACCGGCTGCCATATGGTCAGAGCATCCGCGCTGCCCGGGTCAGAGCTGCAAGGAGGAAGGGCACAAGGCCGGCACTTTCCCGCTCCACAGACGATACCTCACGTGTCCGGCGTCTGTTGACAGAGCTCTGGGTCAAGGCTGTTGCTGAGAGACAGTGGGACTGGGAAGATGAGAGCAGGGAAGAGCTGTTTGAGGGGGAAGCCCTTGAGATCTACAACAACTGGGTCAACCTCTCGGACCTGTGGCTCTTCCAGGACCCCCAGGTTGCTGACCCCCTGCAGGAGCCCAGCTCACCCAGCAGAAGCGCCAGCACAGGGAGGAGGAAGGGCACGAGGCCTCCACTTTGCAGCTCCACAGACGATATCTCGCATGTCCGGCGCCTGAGGACAGAGCTCTGGGTCAAGGCTGTTGCTAAGAGACAGTGGGACAGGGAAGATGAGAGCAGTGAAGAGCTGTTCGAGGGGGAAGACATTGAGATCTACACCATCTGGGTCAACCCCTCGGTCCCGGAGCTCTTCCAGGACCCCCAGGTTGCTGGCCCCCTGCAGGAACCCAGATCGCCCAGTGAAGGTAGAGGCACAGAGGCAACAACCG
>NW_009714474.1:0-2568 GCF_000703405.1 Apaloderma vittatum
AATCCCTTTCCTGCAGCCAGCAAATACCTCCGTTTCTTTTTTTTTTTTTTTTTTCCCCTGGTCTGATCCAGATGGAATGAAGCTGAAGTTATTTGCTGGAGTTTCTTTCCCCAATCTCTTCTGCCTTTTAGGCATTACCCTGATTCCTGCCATTGAGGACCTGTTGTCACTGCCTCTTCCCAGGCAGGTGGGTGATACCTGGCTCCGGTGCTACATTTAAGTGCAGAGCAAGCTGTGAGAGGCCGTGGAGGATTTTTAGGTGCTCCTTGGCTCCTTCAGTGTTTGGTGGCTGTGCTACCTTCTGTGTTCTCTGAAGATGCCACAGCTCGTTCTTGTGCTGCAAAAGTATTTCCAGATCTAATCTGTCAGAAGAATAAGCATGCTGTATCTCTGGAAAAGCAGATGGTGGAAGGTAGCAAATTAATCCGTTTGGAAAAATGGCAAATAGTTTGGGAATTGGGGAAAGCTGGTTTGATTGCATTGATCTTCCCAGGTTCTTATGGTTTGCAGTCTGTGGGATAAGATGCAGGGGTTGGTTAGTGAATGGTATTGCAAGTCAAACTGGGAAGGAGGTTGGTTGCTGTCTACCTCTGTGCGATGGAAATTAGACCTTTCTGTGCTCTTGGTCTGTGTCAGCGATTGCACTGGATGCAAGGAATACTTCTGTGAATCACTCCCCAAAATTAAAACTGAACAAGCAGCCTGCATTTGGCATGAACTGCTTTCTTTGAACTTTAACTGTCTGCATTTGAATGCGAATGTGTGACGCTAGCCAGATAATATTCTCTGGTTTGGGGCTAATGGTGCATTTAAACAGTCTTACTAGTGCAGTTGTCTGAAGTCATTAGGAGATGGAGCAAACCAGGCTGCTGTTTTGCAGAAGTGTCTCTGATTATTTTTGCCAGCCCCTCTGAAATGTGGTGAGTCCAAGCCCACTGCCTTGCAGCCCTCTAAACCCTGGGATTTGGTCTGGGACTCACCAAACCCCAGCTGTAGCTGCCTAACTGGAAATCTTTCAAGCAAATGAATGTAACTTTTTTCAGAAGTTAGTTTTGGGCGATTTGGAGCAAAGATTTGTTTAGTCGTGTTTGCTTGAATTGCTGCCCTTAAGACTTGCCATCTGCTAGTGACGTTTTGGAGGCTAATGCATTTGTATGCCGTTGTGAAAAGCTGCAGGTTGGGTGATTACAATGCAGTGAGCAGGCATTTGCAGTTGCTATGGCTTAGAATTTCTTTGCTTTTCTAGTATTTCTAGGTAAGTGAATGGTACAGGTTACTGAACTAACTATATAAGATATAAAAAAACTATATGTGTTGCCTGGTCTAGTCGAGAGGTGGAGGCTAATGCATTTGTATGCCGTTGTGAAAAGCTGCAGGTTGGGTGATTACAATGCAGTGAGCAGGCATTTGCAGTTGCTATGGCTTAGAATTTCTTTGCTTTTCTAGTATTTCTAGGTAAGTGAATGGTACAGGTTACTGAACTAACTATATAAGATATAAAAAAACTATATGTGTTGCCTGGTCTAGTCGAGAGGTGGCGTCCCTGCCCATGGCAGGGGGGGTGGACTCGATGATCTCTAAGGTCTCTTCCAGCCTAGGCCATTCTATGATAATTATTGTTAGTATTATGCTTGTTATTTTTTCTCATTAAATTTCTTCATGATTTTTTTTTTCAACCTCTAAGTCTCTCTCCCTGGTTCCCTTATTTTTCTTCCCTGGGAGAGTGGTGGGGCAGTCACAAAAAGCATTCATTAAAGTTTAATAGCTGTCCTAGTCTTAAACTTCATAGTGGCTTTGTTAAGATTACTTTAAAATATATATTTCCTTGCCACTGGAATTGGAAATGTAACTTCTGTCTTGAATAGTCTTATCCAGATTTCCATCTGGATTATGATGAGGGAATAAATATAGATTTTAAGAAGAAATCCAGAGGGAAAAATAGTGTTATAAAGCTGTATGGTGCTGGAGTTCAATGGCAAAATTCTCTGTGTGAGTCTGTAGAGACTTAGTGTAAATGGCTTGATGAATGATGATTATTGTATCAGCCCAATTTCAGTGCAAATGTATGGACAGCCTATTCCAATGTCATTACAATTCTGTGACAATTTGAAATTACACTGAAGTATTTGAGCAGTTCTTTGGAGGCTGTGCTAATGACGCTATTACAATGCGAAATCACTGTTGTAGGATAATAGTTTCAGTGCAAATCTGTAGGTTAGCGGTGGTTTCGTATCACTAGATGGGCTATGCCATCACTTTAAAATAAAAAACCATCTTGCTGAGAAATTAACTTAATGTAACACTGGATTTAGGACAGAAATTTGTACAGGTGCAGAGGCGTTGAAGGCTGTGGGGTGCTGTGAAGTTGCTGGGCTTGCAGTCAGCCTTGTTGCATGTGGCGGCTGTGATCTCTGGGAGTTTTGAACCAAAACTTTTCTGTATCCATTAGTGAAGGCTGCAGTTGGAGTGCAGGGTTTCTGTTCAGTGGTGTGCATTGCAGACATTACAAAATAATGTGGGTTCTGTGCTCACTGGCAGCCTCCCATCAGCGTGTGAGAAGGCAGGAGC
>NW_009714475.1:0-1753 GCF_000703405.1 Apaloderma vittatum
CTTTCATAATTTAAATGAGCCTTGGGAAGAGCTTTGCCTCCACTCTAGAAAAGGTGCATAGGAACTGGTGAATTTAAATCAACAGAATCAATCAGAAATGGTGAGGATAGGTAGCTGTGAATAGATGACATTGTTTGGAGGGGTAAAAAGCCAAAACAAACAAATTAACCAAACCAAGGCAAGAGATGGAAAAGCAAAGTTGAGAAATTTATTGTTACACATGAACTAAACATGTATCTATAGTGGTGTCATTCTATTTTGATGATACATGACATCTGTTAACACAAAAATAGTAACACATATAACCTCTACATTCAAAATAGCCTATCTTATCATTAGTAACTATTTTATACTTACTAGTTTTGAGCCATAATAATTTAAAAATTTTGACTTGCCTTTCCATTTCATACATCTTTTATCTACTCTCTATGCTCATTCTTTCAACTCATAACCATATCTTTTAGCTGTTTTTCCTGTCTGGCTATGAAGTTGTTGGAAAAGACAAAACAGATAAAATAGCAGAATAATGAAAGTGTCCCCTCTGGTGAGATCTGGATTTCCTTGGTGGAGAATATATGACCTTCTTTCATTTTTGACACTTGAAAGCTTCCTTTAATAATTTAATTGCAACCTAATTTTATACAGTCAGCAAGCCTGCACGTTAGAAGTCTTTTAAAAATGTACTCCTATCTTTTGTTGTTTTTAGCAAGCTATTAGCTCCCAGCCCAACTAGTCCCAGTTGCTCAGCTGTATGCTGGAGGTTGGGCATAGCATGTTGGAATAAATCGCTGGCCTTCTGCCCCTTGCAGTCTTAAAATACAGATCAAACCACAGATGAAGGTTTGTGCAGTGGCAATGGAAGAGCCAAAACAACAAAATACGCTTCTTAACCTCTTCTTATAGTCAACCCATATAAACCTTTCTAATGCCAGGATCTTGTTTTGCTGGACAGAAAAGCAGCAATCATTTCAGGAATTTTATAATTAGGAAGTATTTCTACAACTACTGCAGATTAATACAATGCTTCCCTCTGCTAGATCTGATCATATTTACAAACATATCAACACTACAGAAACATTCTTTTTCTCTGTTTGAATGGTTATTTTACAGTAAAAAATATTGACAAACACCGAAATATTGAAAAACACCAACATGTTGACAAACACCGAAAATATTGACAAACACCAAAAATATTGACAAACACCGAAATATTGACAAACACCAAAAATATTGACAAACACGGACATGTTGACAAACACGGACATGTTGACAAACACCGAAAATATTGACAAACACCGACATATTGACAAACACTGATATAGTGACAAAATTTAACATAGTAACTAACATTAACGTATTAATTAACATTAGCGTATTAACTTACATTAACCTATTAACAAACATTAACGTATTAACTAACATTAACATAGTACCTAACATATTAACATAGTAACTAACATTAACAAACATATTAACAAACAAATTTTAAATCGTATTAACAAACATATTTACAAACATATTTACAAACATATTAACATTCTTTTCTCATCCTCGCTCCCCCAGGGACCTAAATCTGCTTGGCTTTACCCCGCTATAGGTTCAACACTGGATCTACCAATGCTCTTTAGTTTGGGCAAGATGGTTGAGGGCGATTGTAGTGCTCTGTGTTGCTGTCTTAATGCTCATTTGGTTGGATGATTCGGAAGTTTGAACTGAAGCTGTAGCTGCAGCTCTGGGGCCCCAGCAGGTCACA
>NW_009714476.1:0-834 GCF_000703405.1 Apaloderma vittatum
TGCAAGAAATAAATGTTTTATTTCTAAGAAACGGAACACATTTACACATTTCCATTAACAGAAGAAAAAACAATTGAGCTTGCAGTGATTTATTTGATATTTTGGATTAGAAGTACAGTGAGTAATAGAAGTGCTTTGGCATCAGGCATATCTAGAAGACATTAATGAAGCCTGACAATGCTTTGTTTGGTGTTGGGGTGCGGGTGAGCGACAGACTCAGTGCTCCAGGTGCTCTGTGGCACATGTAAGTTGTGGGCATGTTCCACATATACATACGCAGACAGCATGGTTTAGGCATAAAAATCACATGTTTGAACATGTTTGAGAGACAGAAAAAAACCCTGTTTCCAGACAGCAAGACTGCTGTTCTCTAAGTTTTGAAAACTGAATCTGTTAGGTTCAGAAGACAATCACCGGGAAACTCCACATGGCTTCTATCTAACAAAATTTCCCATAACAACCTTAAAAATTTCCAAAGTATTTGACTGGCCTACTTACCTCATGGTCCAAAACCTCGACTGCTTTTAGTCCCCTACCGAGGTCATTTACCAGCTGAGCTTCAAACAATGAGGGTCGTTTTGATCAGTGTGTTGCCCACAGGGCACTTGCTGCTGTCTCGGTCATGACCACATGCCACCAGCGTCAAGAGCTGCCCTTAGCCATCCTCATGGCCCCCCAGCGTCAAGAGCTGCCCTTAGCCATCCTCATGAAAGCAGGAAATATTGTGTCACTACAACATTACAGCCACTGCAGACTCCCAGCACCAGGCTTATCCCTGTAATAATACTGCAGGAGCCAGTGCACTGAATCTGCAAGTCCAGTTTCCAGGGATGT